>NW_017307715.1:34062-59204 GCF_000935625.1 Nanorana parkeri
GGCTCTCACTCACCCCCCCTTTCCTGCCCTGCCAGGCCTGTGCTCGGGTTAACGGTCTGGTTAAGAATGTAAGGGGGGCCCCACATTTTTTCCCCACATTTGGCGGGTGGGGTTCCTCCTTAAAATTCCTACCAGACCTAAAGGGCCTGTATGACTTTTGGGGGTAACCCCACCATTTGTTTTTAAAAAAAGAGGTCCCTCCTATCATTCCTACCAGACCTAAAAAGTTTGGTATGGTTTGAGGGGGGTCCCCACACTGGTTTTTTTTATTTTTCTTTAATTATTTTTCTAACTTTTTTATTTTATTTTTCATTTTTTTAAATTACTTTTCATTTTTTTTCTTTTCTTCTTCTGCTTTTCATACCTCAGAGGTAGGGGGCAGTATAGCTGAACCGAATGCCGCTCGGGGGCATTCAGCTACTCCCTCACTGCCGTTCGGCCCCTATGAGAATAGGGGTGGACGGCAGCGAGTGAACTGCCGGAGGTTCGGCTCAGCCAATCCAAATGTTGGATCGGCGGAGTTAAATGGCTTCTTAATTTCGGCTCAGTCGACCAAATCCAGCCGAAGCCAGCCGATGTACGACTGATTTTAGCCAATGTACAGATAAACAGCATTCAGCTCACTTCACTTCAGCTCAATTATTCACTCGGCTGCCTTTGGCAGCTTAGTGAATAACCCCCTTAATTATTATACGTTTTGGTGTATCATATGTCTAAATTATTGTAATATAATCCACTATAGAAAGTAAATTTAGAGGGTTAATCACAAAGCTGCCGAGTGAATGACCCAGCCGAAGTGAAGTGATCCGAAGAACGTACATTGGAATCTGTTTTATTGCTCACTTTTAGCACTGTGTTACACAATTTTTTTTTTTTTTTTAAAGAAAACAGTATATAGAGTATATACTATGGGGGGAATTTATCAAAGCTGGAGCAGAAGAAGCTAGAGCAGTTGCCTATAGTAACCAATCAGCTTCTCTCTTCAGTTTGTTCAGGTAAGATTTGAAAATGAGATGCTGATTGGCTGCAGTGCAAATCTGCTCCAGATTTTGTCTGCTCCAGTTTTGATAAATTCCCCTCTATATGTTTTTATACCAAACAAAGGCAGTTCTTATGACTTTCCTTTAACAATATTCCCCAATCAAACTATGGAATATTGTTAAAGGACGATTAACATACTATTGGTAAGCAAGCAATTTGAGTTATTGCGTCTTTTTTTATTTTTACTTGTTATTCCATACTTTATTATTACATTTCATATACAAATCTGAAAATGCTCCATCTAGTGGTCACCTGTATATAACAGCATGGGATCAGCATTGATGCTTAAAGGAAACCAACTCTAAAATATGTTCTCTGTCATACAGAAATGATCTACTGATCTGCAAATAACAGCTTTTAGATTACAAAAAAAATCTGTCTACTGTATTATCATTAGTGAGACACACAAATGTAAAAGTATATGTATGGTGTGCCAGCTCAGATAGTGGGCACAATGGCCCCCAGCTTGGCACAATACAAGTATACATATATAATATAAGTATAAAGTATAAATTATCCCTAGCAGGGCTATTACAATGTATTACATGATTCCTGTGGCCCTGCCAGGAATCATTTATGTATACTTAAGCACTTATATATAAATTTATATAGCTTTAGGTTCCTTCGGAACTTCTGAGCTAAGCTTGGTTACAGGTCAGGCCTGCACACTATTTTGCATTCAGATAGAGAAACAGTCACTGAAAGGTGCTAAGCCAGAGCAGGAGTAAAGCTTTAATATGATATATTTCTGTAAATGACTAAACGTAGATTGGAATTTTTTAAGAGATATCATCAGGTTTAACGGATAGAATAAGGGAAACATTTTGTAATATCAAAAAATAGGAGTTGTATAAATTCTTATACTGGGTGCAGCATTAAGCTATTGTGTTTATAAAATAAGAAAATAAGATAAGCACGATACCCAAGATAGGCAGACTAATGAGATGCACAAACACTTCTTATCTGCCAGTCACAACATTCAATACATTTTAGCCTAGAAAGGAAAGAAGTGAATAATGTCACAAACCCAACACAAAGCTAATATTATTAAGAATGATAACAGCACAAGGAAATGAAAGGCATGAGAATGAGAGAAGAAATAAATGAAAGAGGATACAATCAAAGTTTGGAAAACACCAACACACAAAACTACAGTAAAGATCACCTTATATATTTAAAGTAGTTTAGTTTAGAGCAAAATATCACTGCTCTAATTCACTTTCAGAGTCCCAACTACATGTTTTCATACCTTTTTATTTGTTCCTTAAAGGACCTGTGCCGACCTGTGACAATGAGACTGTCACAGGTCGGCTCAGTAGATCGGGAGGTGAGCGAACACATACCGACAGGTCAAGATAGATCAAATAAGTCAGTCAGACAGAGCACTATATAATGAAAGACCATATTTCAGGATAACTCAATGGGGTTGATTTACTAACCTTATAAACACACCACGAACGTGTATACACCAAGTCCATTTAATAACATAAAAGGCCTCCATAGACAATAATAAATTGTCGCCTGGTGCAATAGATCTAATCACTGGCTGTCAAGAAGTTCTTCGAGAAGCCTTTTGCCAATGGTGCTGTGCGAGCGTCTGCACATGCGCACGGTATGGTCCACCGAGCTAACGTGCTTACACGAGTGCGCTCACAGGCATGAGCATGTGCTACAGATTCTGGTGCCAGACTGGCTATTTAAACTGTCACTCCCTGATGCTCAGTGCTGAGTGATCGTCAGCTGTTTTCTACAGAGATCCTGTATCCTTACTTGCGCTTCCAGTTAGCGACACAGCTCTTCTTGACCATCCTGCTGATCTTCTATGTTCCTGACCACGGCTTGTTCCTCACTCCACTCTTCGTCTCCTGTTCCTGTACTGCGTTCTCTGCAAGGTTCTGACCCCAGCCTGTCCCATGACTATGATTCTGTCTGATGTCTGGTACCTCATCGCCCACATGGCTTGACTTTGCTTGTACCTGACCTCAATCCTGCCTACACTGCAATCCGGATGTGCATCTCCTGCATTGCTTTATTCCTGAAGATTGTCATCTGGACCAGCGCTTCAGCTTGCAGTCTTCTGGCACTCGTGCCCCTATGTGCTCTGACTCTCCTGTTCTGCTACTCAGGGGCTTTGGGACTGGAGTTGCAAGAAAGGCCTCCTCCATTACTTCAGGCTCTGAAAGGTATGTGACACTGGCGTGTAAACTGAATGAGCGTTAAAAGCGCAGTTAATGCATACAAAAACTGGTATCTCAAGAACATCTCTGTCCAGTAGAACCAAGTTTTCCAAAAAGCTTCCTGGGTCCTTCTACAAGAGGAAATAATATCGCCCATCCTTTTATTTTTGTTCACTGTATTAATCCACAAGACAACCAAAGGAATCTGTGTCTGTTTACACAATTTTGGAATACAACTCCTGGCAGCATTTACCAGGTGTGGGAGGACTGATATAATGTAGCTTTTTCTTAGGATGGAATTATGATGGAGGAGGAAAAAAACCTGCCTCATTTGGGATAGTGACATCAGTGAATTTGGGGATGCTGATCCCTTATTACAACTGGGCAGAGCCGGCCATTCGCCCCGATTCGGCTGTCACTTCGGCTCAGTCGGCCCGAAGCATATGCCTTTGGGAACCACCTTTGGGAGCAGTAAGGGCTATAGTGAATAGTTTCGACTGAACCAAACCAAAGGGCTCCCGCAACCAAAGCTAGCCGAAGGATCAGCCGAAGCTACGGCTGATCCTTCGGCTAGCTTTGTGAATAACCCTCCTAATGTCAGAATGGACCCTCCACCACACACTCTTTTTTGAACAGTGTGAAGGAGAGGTAGAAATGTCCTCTTTAGGGAAGACTTTTCTACATATCGCCTACATAGTGCCTATAGTCGGATGAGATTTGACAGATGATGGAAGAGCCGCAATGCACCAGGAGAAAGAGGACAAGGGTAGATTGACAACTGCTAGCTCCATAGAGACCCACTGTTTGTATGGACCATGTCTGCACCAATCCTGCAACAACCTTGTTCAATGACATGCAGCCGACAAAGCAATACCCCCCTGTTTTTTTACTCATTCTAAGGAGTGAGTGCACAATTCATGGAGGTTTATGAGACAATAGAAATAGAAGAAATGTCTGATTCACAGATTTCAAGAAGGACGCGGGGATATGTATAGGTAAGCCCTGTAAAATATATAATAGTTGTGGAATTAAGGTCATCTTTAAGATACTACACCTTGCGAACCAGAAAAAGAACCCTGCATGCCAAATATTCAGATGCTGCTTCATTTTATGAAGGAGGGGGAAAAAAAAGCTGCAAAGACATTAGCATCTGTCTGGTCTGCGCCTGTACTCCCACGACTTTTCCTTTTTCTTTACATAATATACCTTAAGAACACAATAACTCTCCAGAGGATACTCTCCCACGATTGTCACGGACAGTTCCGCAGCAACCCTGGGAGAGCAATGAAAACAGACATTACACCCCACAGGACAAGAGTGTACACAAACACGAAAACAGAAAACACGACGTACAGGGGGGGACACCGACCCAGTCCCGGTCCATCGGAGCCACCATCTTGCTGGTATCTTTACTAATAGCTCACTCTCGACTGCAGATCAGTGCCCAGCGGTTGCAACATGCAATGAAAATTATTAGTGCCCCCCCAGATTTGACTGTTGTATCTTATGTGCCCCCCCTACATATTGTTCCTAGAGTCGCCACTGGACATTAGGGAGATTACTAAGAATATTAGTGCCTAAATACCTGGTTGTGTAATCAAGCCAATTAAAGGGAAACATCTGTCCACAAATGTTTCAGCATTTGAATTGAAATCAGGACGCTCAAAGCAGTGGATTTTTGGCAGCTGACTTGAACGTTGTAAAGTGAGGTATACCTATGCAATATGGCTAAGTATGAAGGTTTGACTGCTTGCCACAAGGTGAATATTTTTTGCAAGTTGCAAAAAAGTAATATAGTAAGAAATTAATGTCTTTGACTACTGATGTGAAGACTCGAAATAAAATGTTAATTGCTAATATATTAATGATGTAATATTAAGCTGATTTACAGTTTACATGAAATAAAGAATGCCTTTAAGTCATTATATATGCACATCAGTGTGTGTGTATAGGATGCTACCAAGGGATGCCACATGATAGTCACTTGCAAAATGCAGATTTATTGAAGACAGGTATATGAATACAGGTAAATACTCATGAGCAGTGGTTTTAGGGTTTCCCTGTGGTTCTCAAGCTTAGAAGTAAACAAGTGCTAATTTCAATCTAAATATACTGTATACTCAAGAAGAGAAAAGACATCAGATAGCATAGCCAAATAACCCCTGTAAATAATAACACCAACAACAACACTGCTTTGAACCAAAAAGACACAATGTTGAATTGTCAGCTCAGGTATCCAAGGCACTAACCAACACAGGAAACCAATTAAAACTGGATCAACAACTCCAGCTCAATTGCCTAATTCTTATAAATAATTAAATATATACAGAAGATTATATACGAATAAAAAAATGACGAATACGAATAAAACTAACTGTGCAAAAACAAATTGTAATCCTAGTTTAATCCTTAAGCAGGGCCAGTGCTAGACTATTTTGCGCCCTAGGCAAGTCAAGCTACTTGCACCCTCCAGCCCCCCTCCCGCGGCACAACCCCCAATCCCCCCTGCACTGCACCATTCTCCTGCTGGCTAGGCAACAGGTATATGTCAGGAATCAGGAGCAATAGCCAGACTGCAATTGACTATTGTATTTTTATATAGCCAATAACTGAAACCCCACCCACTGAGCAGAGGACCGGACCTGAGAGAGAAAGTTGTCTCTCAGTTTGGCTCCTTTGCTCAGTGGGCGGGTGCAATATTGCTGCTATTGGCTTTTGCAATTTGAGGCACAAGGGGGGGGAGGGAGCAGCAGTGCACCCTAGGCGGCTGCAGCATCGGACCTGCCCTTAAGCGTGTAAAGCCAATAATTTACTAATCCACCAGTCTTCCTGCTTTGTAAATGTGGGGATCCTTTTTCCAGGCCTTTTCAGTTCCTGTGCATTATCCAGTGCCATGAAGCCTAAAACTCTTTTACAGATTTAGAATGTGCTAGTTCTGTAAAATGTTTTGGAACAGGTAATGACACCTGTTGCTCTCGGAAGGAATTTATTAAGGGTTGATTTATTTAATAGGTTTCTGCACACAAAAGTTCTAACTGGTTTTCAGCAGATTAGTGATGCCCTATGCAGGGTGCAACAAAATCACAATATAACCATAACCGCAGGCTATAACAAATCATGTTGAATTGCGTAAAGGTTCATATCAACCAACAAATATTATGAAGCTAGTAGATGATTCGGGTAATGCTTCTATATCCCCTCAAAGGTTTAAAATAATTCTAGAAAATTATTACGTGTTGTTTTCAGCAAAATGGGTTGATATTGACAAGAGTCATACCTTCCTAGAGGGCCTAAATCTATCCACCATAAGCTCCTATCATTTAAAAATGCCCAACGCCTATATAACACCTGAGGAAATTGCCCACATTATAAAGGGATTAGCAGATAATAAAGGCCCAGTACCTGGCAATTATTCTGCTGAGTTTTTTTAAATGGTGCTAAGATGTTACCTTTCCTACCTTAATGGTACACAACACTATGGGGTCTATTCACAAAGCTGCCGAAGGATCTGGCCGTAGCTTCGGCCGATCCTTCGGCTAGCTTCGGCACCAGGACCCCTTCGGTTCAGGAGAAAGGGGGCCACTACTTGTCCACGGAAACTGAAGCATATATTAAACTCCTGACATATGGACCCATATCATTATTGAATGAGGATGTAAAATTTTACCTAAAATGATGACCACGCTCTTAAGTGATAGACTTCCATACGTTATTTGGCTTTGTCAAGGGCCGTATGGCAGTGCCAAATATCCAAAAACTCATAATGGCTCTAGAATATGCCAATTCACACCCTATGAAGGATCTCACGATTTTGACTTTAGATGCCAAAGAAAGTCTTTGACAATGCCATCTATTATAGGTTATATCTAGTATTACACAAGCTGGGCTTTCAGGGCAATTTCACTCAATTTCTTCATAATAAGCACACTGTCCCCCACAGTGAAAATTAATATCGAGTTACCTTTACAATTCTTTACCACATATGAAAGGCACACATCGCTGCTTTTTAATCGGGCACTAGAAACATTATCCAGGTGCTTACTGCTACAGAGATAAAAGCCATTATCTCTGCTCCATGGTATCTGCATAGGGCAGCAGAAACTTATAACTGCCCTAGTGGAGGGGTTGTAGCACTAATAGCTTGGACAAAGTGGGGCTAAAGCTGCTGGACCTGGGAGTAGTTATACTGTAACTTTTATGGCAGCTCATGCTCACTGCCATCTAGAGTTACACTGTCCAACAACAGCACAAAAGGTGTGGCTATTGTCTCATAGAATATATGGAATTGATATAATGTTTGCGAAATCATTCCTGGTACAATTCTTCATACCAGCATGCGTTCTAACGACACCAGACATTAGGTCCAGTAAACTTCTTCCAAGGTTGGGAAAATATTTGGGAAACAATTGGGGCTACGGGATGGGAGGGGGTTCAAGGAATGTGGGGCTGTGTTTTGTGCAATTTAAGACAATACAGTGTGGAACTACAAAAAAGAAGCTCACAAACTATAACATAAAACTGTTTTATGTCTGGTCAATTTCTACATATTTGAGGCCTTTAGCTTTTTTTTTTTTTTTTTTAAAGGTAAACTTTCCAATAAAGTTTACCTTTAAAAAAAAAAAAGTTTGTGTCGGCTGCTACTTCCACCATTTAATTCAGGCCAATTACCACTGGATAAAAAAAGCCTTTTTTTTCAAGTCATAATGAATCAGATTGGGGTGCTACTGCTGAATTCAAGTCACAATTAAATAAAAGTTAAAAAATGATTTACACATCCAAAAATATGTGATGCCTGAATACACTGTGAAGATTGTACTGTTCCATTACACCACATGCAGCTTAAAGACATATCTTAGGGTATTTTATGTTTTTTCCATTGTATTCTCAAAGTTGCATTAACCAGAATTTAAAAAAACATTTTTTTTTGCATTGGTTAATGGGCCCAATGGCATTGCCTAGCTCCCCATGCTCTTTTTTGACAATATAATATAAAGATTTGACCAGACCAAACCCGGGCAAATTAATTTATCTCTACTAACCTCACCAAATATACACATACGTTATTAAACCTTTCTAGCATTTTTTTTATTGCTTTATAACCACCTCTTGACCTTTAAAAAGTCAGGTTGAGACTATAAATCAGCCATTATCCAAAAGCTATTATTCCTGAATTATCTCTGCATAGCTGAAAAGGTTACAGAACAAGTAGCATATTTTAGTCTGGGTGTTCCATTTATGTACATTCTTCACTAGAAATAAATGTCATTGATTTTGTCAACGAACACTCATAGCACGGTATCAAGTCTGTAGTTGTATTTTAACAGAAAGGTTTTGTGCAATGCATGATTATAAGGGCAAACATTTGTGTAGTAATATCTATGGAACATGAAAAAAATAAAATATATATATATATATATATATATATATAATATATATATATATTCATGCTTTGGAAATTATAATTAGACGGAACTTGGCCTGACATAAAAGTTGACATACACAGATGCTACGCATTTTGATTCTGTCTAAATCTACTGAAAAGCTGTAGATTTAAAAAGAGGCTTCTTGAACTATATTATACACTGTATTTAAATATTGCTTCTTACTTTTTATTTGTTGAAAAGCCACTGAAAGTGAAAGAAAATCCCACATTTTGGTCAGTCACCAGAAACAGGAATAGATGGGAAATTTTCAAATGGGGACACTGGTTCTGGTGACCCTGCTGACCACTGGGAATTTCCCTCACTTTGGAGGGATTTCCTCTCACTTCCAGTTGTGGCTATTGCACAGGACGTGAAGGGAAATCTCCCCAATAGAACACAGTTGGTAAAAAACACAAAATGTTCTAAAAGAATGCATTTCTTTGATGGAGAACATTATTGTGCACCTTTTCTTCTCTAGTAATTCTAAAAACTTAAAACTCTTTATCTTATCTACCAAAGATAACATTTTTGATTTTTTACCAGAAACAGAATTAGTTTATTTTGATTATTCCATTCAAAACATCAAACGTCTGTATTCATTCATTGTCGGTGGTGAAAATTAGATTGTAATCAAATTACAATCAATACAATAAAAGTTGGAGTTCTTGCTAAACATATCTATGTACCAAATTAGATATATTTATAATTAATATGCTTCGTAAAATCTACTGCTAAATAGACTGAATGCAGTGTAAGTCAATACATAGCCCTAATTGATTCGGCTCTTTACTTACGCATTAAATCGAGCTCGAACAATGACCCGGCAGAAGTTCCTAAATCTGTGCTCACGACCAACAATAAAGAGTGGCTTGTCGAAGTACGGGTGATTCTCTCGTAGCTCCTCTTCTTGTACTTTTCTATTAAAACAAAGCCTGAAGTTAACCTTTATGGGAACATGTATACCTAAAAAATATACACAGGAAAAACACAAATACCTTTTCATCTCTGCTTGCTCCTTCTTTTCCTGAATCATTTTGATTTCACTGTCTTCTCTCTGGGCATTTCTGTACCGTACGGTGTTAGAGTGCTACAGTTAGAGAGAGGCAAGCACACAAATCCCATAAGAATTCGTCAAAAAATAATAATCAGTTTTACCTGTTTTCCCCGAATAATACATTTTAACATTCTATTCATACTCAAACTTTCCTTTCCCATGTCCATTGTTTCTGACTGTGCTTCAATATATAGTTAAAGTATAATTATACCCAAGAACAACAATGTTATATTTTACAGCTTACTAGTCCTAAAATGTGGTGGCTGCATTAGTTTTTATTTGTCAGGTTAAAAACATTTCAAGTATTAAAAAAAATTCTTTGCAGTGTTCTTGTAACTTCCTGTGCGCTGAACAGACAGCAAAAATAAAGTTACCTTCTTTCTTTTGTAATCTACTAATCCCATCAAAGGCAGACATGTTTGAAGTCCATCTTGGGTGGGAATTGTGGTTCCCTCCATAAATACAGTGGAGGAGTAAGCGTACTTTTTAGATACAGGAAATGTGTTATTTACAGGGTTACAAAGAAACATTAAAGGGAAGTAAATCTGAAAAAAAAAAACAAATGCAGGCACCTCATCTAAGGAATGGTAAATTACAAAATGCTGCACTTTTATTTCTGGATCTAGATTCACTTTAATACTGAACAACATCTCTCATGGACATCTCTGTATATTTGTTTGGGTATTTTATTTATTAATTCTTTTTGTGCTAAAGATGTCATTTTGAAACAACCATGGTTCAGTAACTCAACAAATCCTTAAATTTGCTTCCTGTTTGTTTGCATGTAGACCTGTTGACAGCATGACAGCTCTCATCATGAAAAACAATGAAAGCATGACAGTTCACAGTGTGCAATTTTGCCAGAAACTATTCTAAGGTAGAAAGGTACACCATCACTATGCTACAATGTAGTGAGCATAAAGCAGTGAAAAAAGACCAGCATTCCACCCCAGCAAGATCCTAGTTAAATTGGAGCTTTACCTCCTTTCACTAAAAATCATATCAGTGTGCAGCTCTGCCTGCTGATATGAAATCATTTTACATTCATTAGTTATTCATACCGTATATACTCGAGTATAAGCCGTCCCGAATATAAGCCGAGGTACCTAATTTTACCACAAAAAACTGGGGAAAAGTATTGACTCGAGTATAAGCCGAGGGTGGGAAATGAGGCAGCTACTGGTAAATGTACAAAATGAAGATAGATAACAATAAAATTACATGAATATTTATTTAAAAGAAAAACAATAACCTAGCTCTGTAAGTGGAAAAGGGGGTACAGGGCTACATATCATGTACTACGGATCATTTAACCCATTCATATTAGCAGAGGGTAATTGTAAATCTATTGTTCAGTGCACTCTATATGTAGTATACATATACGGTATTTTTCTTTTATTTCTAATTACTGTTTTTCACCTTCCTGGTTATCTTGGGCAAAGTGATGTAATCATGCCCAAGTGTTGCATCCCAGAAAGGTTACATCAGCAAAGCATTGCTGAGAAATCTCATCTGTAATCTCATGAGATCTCAGGGAAAGGCATTTTCCTCCCCCAAGATTATGTGCATAGTTACATGTCCTAATCACAAGTCCCAAGTCACATGTGCCAGAGTTCGTAAAGTAAAAATATGACCACTGTGAGAAGAATGAGGAAGAATTGAAAAATAAGGTATGCAAAGAATAAAAAGCCGGTAGTTATCTAGAAGTATGTGTTTGTAGATTGCCATTACTAAACATTTCTTAAGGGGCCTTTGTTGTTATTTTAAAAATGTGGGTAAATTTCCACTTTAACAAGATTTTTTGCATTCACAATAAAGGATAGAAACACTTGCACGTTTTGGATGTGCAGGTCCTTAATCATAGCCTGCAACTACTGAATTTGGTGCATTGGAGATACAAAACTTGGTGTATTAATTATCATGATCTGATTCTACCTAACAATTAACTTTTATTCCTGGCTGGAATTAGCTTTTAGGGCTTGTTCACAACTGCATGGCTGCTGGTGTGTGTGTCTGGACAGTGCTGGTGCGCTCGATCTAGCCACGTTGCACTCTTTCTTTTTTTTGTTGGAACTTTATTGAAATGTCACAAGTGACATTTCATTAGGTTCTAGCGGCTCACCGCAATGCGGATGTGCACGTCTCACTGCGGTGTGTATAAAAAAATACCACATGCCCTACAGTATTTTAAGCGCACACCACGCAGTGGCGTGAACTGTCACCAACTATGACAAGGAAAATTGCCTTGTCTTATGTTTGGACTGCGCTGGAAAAAACGTGCAGCGCAGCCTGAACGCAGATAGTTTGAACGAGCCCTTAACCATGGAATGCTAACAATCAGAGTTGGCGCTCCCTTTTACCTATTTACTTAACAACTTGAAATAAAGGTAAACATATTATCGGGCTGATTTACTAAAGCAGATGAGATTCATTTCCATAATAAATTGTGTGAATATTCACTTCAATTCTCCAATCATGTGCAAATAAAATAATAAACAGGAATGTGCTTTTCACATGATTGAATCAGTGGAGTTAATTTATTGTGTAACTCCTTCAGTAAATCAGCCTTTGACATTTTCCTAGCATAAACAAACATTGTAATGGTCAGCGACTGATTAAACTTACATCTTGAGTTAGGGTTTCCAAAGATTTCCCCCTGCTGATTCTTTGACTGTTTGAGCCATGTCTTAGTGATCTGTAACACAATTGCAATAGAAAAAAAAAAGAGAAAACAAAGTTTGATAATATCTTTGACCTGTAGGTGCAGACGGTGCTTGAAAAAAAGAAATAAAAAATGGGATGCTTAGTCAAATGAAAGCATGTCAGTCCAGACAGCTTGGGGTGTAAAGACTTATGTTCTCTACTTGAACAAAGAACATTCTTTTCTTTGATCTTTAAATTGATAGTGGTGCTGCATTTGATTGAGATGACATTTTTTAATAATACATCTAACAGCAGCATGTTTAGAGGAAAATGTTGTTATTCTCATTGTAGAACATTAGAGCAGAGCAAACAATATTTGTGACAGATGGAAGGGAAAGAAAATATAATACTTTCTGGCTAAAGTTACCTTCTTTCTTGTCGTATATGATGTTGCACACTAAGGATTGATCTCTCCTTGGCAGGCTGCCCTTCAAAGGAACCGCTCAGCATGCGCTGCCTTGTGCATGCTCTGAAAGAAATGATTTGCAAAAGGGAAATAAATTAGACTGTGCAACATAAAAAGATGCTTGGACTCCGCTTGTCTGCTAGTCTATAAATGGAAACACATACGTTTGTCAAAAAGCTTTAGACTATACATCACCAAAAACAAGGCAGCGATATTTCAATCTTGTTCAGTTTAGGCTGGGCAGCATATTTTAGGGAGCTCTGTATAGTTGTTTCATTTAAAGCAAAGGGTTTTTCTAAAACTTTAATATTTTTTTATACCTCTGGAATTTTGAACTCTAATCCTACAAAATATTGGCGGAAATGGGGTATCCAGTAGGTATGTTATAGGTACAAGTACACTTGTTCTCTTTTACAACATTATATAACTATCAAAAATTATATTATTAAATACAATTATACTTTTTAATACATTATATCAATTAATATTAATAAAATGGTTATATTATGCATTTTTATTTAGAGCATGCAGATGTGAGTAGGTCTGAATCACAATCATAAACCAGCCAGGAAGAAGTTAAAGTGAAACTAAACTCAGAGTAAAAACAGCTAGTTGCTTAACTTCATAATATCGAAGTAACAAAATACATCTAACTAGTAACAGTTATTTTCAGTTTTGCAGTACAGTCTCTATGTTACTTCAAAATAGGCAACTCAGTCAAGATACATATTTGGTTAAAGTGACACGAATGCATTTTTAGGATTCAAATCCTGAGCTAAAAGTACCTTAACTATTAACAAAAATGTAGCTTATTTGTGTATCCCTCAGCTGTAGATCCTCAAATCATCTCTGAATTAATTGCTGACACTGTCCTTCTTTCTGGAGGGTGGCTACTTTTGTTCCCCATGGTCCCTGTGTGTGTTGTAAAGTAGTCACCACTCCAAGCTCACTGTCGTTATGGACTAAAATAGTTTATTAATTTGTTTTAACATTGTAGTTCATCACGGGAGTGAGCGTGGGGCGGTGGCTACTTTACAACACACACAGGGACCATGGGGAACAAAAGTAGCCACCCTCCAGAAGGAAGGACAGTGTCAGCACCAATTCAGAGATCTACAGCTATGTAATGCACAAATAAGCTACAGTTTATTTAATAGTTAAGGTATTTGAATGTATTTTAAGGTTAAAATCCTGAGTTTAATGTGACTTTAATTCAGAGTATGCATAACATTCTAACAATACAGTGTTGAGGAAAGGCCAAATGTGGGGTGGTTTAGATCCTGTGTAAAACTTCTGTAAAAGCCTGGTGGCATAGAGCTCAGTTGTTTGATATCAAACATGCTAGATTTATGGTAAAATATGGGATAGGTATTCATTTTTGGTCTTTTATAGTGCTACTGGTTCTGGTTGGCATAAAGAATCAGTGGTGTCCACTCAAAGATGAAAAACATCTGTAACAATTACTCTTACTTAGTTCCATAGTTTTATTCCTTTGATTTTTAATTCTGTTTGCTTTTGTGTGTCCCACTTTGTAATTTCTGGTTTATATAACTTTCTGTATCTTTTCTGAGCAAGGTTCCTCACAAACCTGCAAGTTGTGAGTGGTGGCAAGCTAGATATAATAGTGTGCACGTGCTGGTTGATTTCCAAGGATGACATCTGGACGGCGATACCTTGCACATCATCCAGTTTCCCTCAACCCTGTAATCTCGGGATCCTGATCCATGACAGTTATATTATGCATGTTTATTTAGGATATGTAGCTGTGTGAGCAGTCTTTAGGTAGATTTTATTTAATCTGGGGAACAGCTATACAGAATGTGCTTTCTGCTTTTTTTCTGATTACTGCACTTCACTTCTCATGCATTGAACACACATTTCCTGCCTTACTGTAGAGAAGCCGATGGATTGAATTCGGTATCTTTCTGTGTACTTTCTTTTAGTATTATGGTACTCTCTCTTCCCATGACTTTTCCCTACAACCTGTCAGTTGATGTCTGTTTTCTCAGACCAGCTTTCTAAAGTGCTTGTAAGTTTATTGTGGGGTGTTTATCTGCATTACTAGACTGTGTTTCTGTAGTCACAAAGTATTCTGTTTTGGCTTTGGTATTCTGTATCTTACTTTTTCGTTTGCATTTATATTTTGTAACTCTGCTTCACTGACACCAATTTATTGCTCTAGGTCTTAGTGTTCTATATCTGTTTGGACATGGTCTAATCCTTGTGTATTTGGGCTTCTGCCTTTGATCTGTTTCTTGATCATGCTTCTTTGCTCTCTCCTGCCTAAAGCTGAACTCTAGGCCAACTGTTAAATATACAGTTTAAATCTGTATATGCTTATTGCATTAACAGTTTCAGGATTTGTATATCTCTTCATCCAGTCTTGTAATTTCAACACCTCTGACACACTGCCCGGCCAGGCAGTTGGCACATTTATTTTGCATGTTACTTCTCCCCTTACAACTTGCTCATAAATCAGCATCATCACCTCTGTCCAGTTAGTAGGTGTAGGGGTGGGGGGGTTATCCAGGAAGCAGTAGAGTGATCTTCGGAGCTGTGCAGTGTAAAGAGGTAAATAAATCAGAAGAATGGCTGAACAAAATTACAAATCTATTGGCAGGTAAAACCCTAAACATATGTTTCAACTTTTTTGTCTAGACTTTTGCATTAACATAGTTATGTTGCTTGTGTCCTCCGCTCAGTGTAAGCCCAGTTGATGTGTTACCCTGTCCCCAGACCTCTGACCGTATACCCTGCTGCAACTAGTTGCCTGCTTGGAGTCCTCCTGTCATCTTTCTCTCTTACTGTCTTGTCCAGTTTCTACCCCTTGTGTGTTTCTGTTCCTATATGTTCCAGATCCTGATACCCTTAGTTGCCCTTATAAATGGAGGGAATCATGGAGTACTAATTCCTAAAGTACTGGATAATGCAATGAGGCTATTTATAAAGAAGCGGTATACTAAAAAATATATACCACTTCCTCAAAAGTTACCTTTGAATGTATTACTGTTTTAAAAGAACAAAAGATGTTAAAAGAAAAGATGTTAAAAAGAACAAACCTTCACCAAAATAGTGGAATACACAGCCATTATCCTGTATAGATAGACCCTATTGAACTCCAGGGCATGGTGGCTTCTATAGGTTGGAGAACTTACTTGGACTGTGAAGCCTTTCCTTGAGGTCAGGTACTAGGACTATCCTTTGCTTTCCTGTGTCTGGGCTTCAGCCTAGAGTTGCCTTAGCCTGATTTCTAGTTTTACCCATGCTGTCCATTATGGCTCCTGCCACTTAGTTTCTAAATCAAATATTTTTGTTGGCAACCCATCATATTCCTGTCTTTAGCTTTCCCAGTCTCAGTGTTAGGAGTGCCCAAGTCCCTTGTCCAGAACCAGTATTTAACATCAAAAATATGAATCACCTTTATACGTTAATATAGGTCAATTTTGCCACTCAACATAGTAAGAAACATAGTAAAAACTCATCACAATTTTTAACACGGTGAGGTCATCTAGTAGTTTGTACAAAATATTTTAAATGCACTATATAAGCTGCTAAAATTCAGCAGTGCCTCCGCCATTTTTTTTTAAGGAAAGCAACGTACCATACTTTCTTTATAGGGAGTTTTAATACCAGCTGGCTTAAAGTTCAATCTTAAAAATGCATTAAAGTACCATTAACTGTCAACAAAAATATACTTTATTTGTGCATCACTTGTAAATCCTCAAATCATCACTGAATACATGCTGCCACTGTCCTTCCTCCTGAAGGGTGGCTACCAAGCTAACTACTATGATGGACTACAATCTTACATACTGTTTACTAATTTGTATTCAGAGTGTAGTCTATCACAGGAGTGAGTTTGGAGCAGTGGTTACTTTACAACACACACAGGGACCATGGGGAACAAAAGTAGCCACCTTCCAGAAGGAAGGACAATGTCAGCAATTAATTCAGAGATGATTTGAGGATCTACAGCTGAGGGATACACAAATAAGCTACATTTTTGTTAATAGTTAAGGTACTTTTAGCTCAGGATTTGAATCCTAAAAATGCATTCGTGTCACTTTAACCAAATATGTATCTTGACTGAGTTGCCTATTTTGAAGTAACATAGAGACTGTACTGCAAAACTGAAAATAACTGGTACTAGTTAGATTTATTTTTTTTACTTCAATATTATGAAGTTTAGCAACTAGCTGTTTTTATGCCATAATGCTTTTTGTTGCACCATAAAACTTCCCCTATAATCACACATATCATGCATTGACGGAAACTAATAAAAATGCTAATTGACCTGAACATATCAGCGAAAGCTCATCTGATGCCAAAACACATCCACGACCTCCCCCCGACAAGATTCTATCACACTTTCTCTCAATTACCCTGAGGCTCTTGCCACATCTGAGTTCCTTTTAAGCCCGGCAGGAGGTCATCGTTTCATAGCCACACAAGATTATATTTTCTCCTAAGATCGCTGATCTATAGGAGCCATAGTTTGAATATAAGTGGTCTATAACAACATAACTCATCAGTTTGCCTACAAACCATTCCATAGTTACCCTATATCGCCTTCTAGCAGTTATTTCTTTTTATGAGCACGTAATTAGTTGTATTTTTCTATCTTCCTCTGCATATTCTATTTTTATTTTATTGTGCTGTGGCCGAATAGAACAGTGGTTTGGATAGAGTGGGGAAGAGTTATAAACTCTGTCAGTTTTTTTTAGTGTCTGGTCTCTGCTAGGGAGATTCCTTCCCTCTTTTTGTCACTGGGACAACGATTGATGAAAAATCCCAAATTTTAAGAGTTATCACTTAAACTGTTTCGTAATGTTGGAAACATTTTAGCACTCATCCTAGTAGCTTATATTATAATGGACTTGTGACGACATGGTGATCAGTTTATAAGTTGGATGTGTATTGGTGTTGGGTTATGTTTGAGTGCATTATGCAGTGTGACCTGGTTATGGAAAGACTATCAGCACCATCCCCCGTTATCTCCCATTGTACTCTGAGGGAGCTCAGAACAATGACATTCTGGCCAGGCTCCGGCTATGGCTGTCTGGAGTTCGTTAGCAGGTGGACACCTGTGGTGTTGAGCAGACCGATTGTCTGGGAGGGGAGGGTGGATGTGATGGGATTATATTCTGATTTCATCACTTGCTGTATATAAGTTTGTGCAGTTGCTCAATAAATCAGAGTTTGTTTACCCTACACTCAAGCCTTGGCTAGTGACTGGGGAAACTGGGAGCTAAGGATCTTCAGGTTGCAAGATCTCCTCAGCAAGGAAGAAGACAGCGGCGGACATACTCATCCTGAGTACGGGGGTCCGTCACAGGACTCATTGGAGAAAGTCTGCAAAATGTCATAACAATTCCAGATGAATGCAAATTACTGCTACTTGGTATACCATGACCTATACTGACAGGGGTATTGGAGATTTTTTTTTAATTCAAAGTTTTAACTTTTTTAAATGTATACATCTCTCTTGTAGTCTCAGCCTTCATCTCAGCCTTCAGTGTGGTGATTCTAAGGATGTCTCATACTAATACAGATGCCTCTCTCCTGGCTTCATTGTGATCAATAACTGCCTACTGGAAGGCTTTTTTAACCCATTTTTCTCAGCAAGGTGCTTCAGCTTTTTGTGAGTTTTACCTTGTGCATGCTCTGTTGTGCCACAAATCTAGCATCTACGCTAATATTCTGTTAACTCTAATAATTAACGTGGTAAGGTTTGCTGTACAATATCACTTACACTTTGTGACAATTAACCTTTCTATTTAATTTAATGTTTCCTAATATTTATGAACCTGTTCTCCACATTCCTTGAAAGCAATCCTTACAAAATCCAGAGGCCAATTGATGGTGAAGAGGTTGAGTTATAAAGCACCCCCTCCACAAATATTCAACTGCAGTTGATGAATATTGCAGGGGCCAAACTACAGCACAGAGACCACTGCAAATACTGCCAGATAAGATCAGTGGAAGAATGACACCAGCAGAAGAAACACAGTCATTGCAGATATCACAGTAATAACGTGAACACTTGACAATTTTATTGTGTCTCAGAGGGATGACAATTCCTTAATGTACAGAAATATGAAATATCTCATGCCAGCATTCCTCTGTTATCACTAAACCATTTTTACCTGAGTATTTTATTTACTGCTGTTTCTTTTTCCAGGAGGTTTCTGGCTCTGATACTAAAAACGGATTTGCGCAGCTGTAAAATAAAAGATAATATATTAATTTTTCTCACAAATCTGTATTTGCAGATCCAGTTATAAGCTCTTCAAAATATTTTATATTTGTATGAATTGTTTTAATATTCTTTAAAGTAGATCTAAACCCTAACATGATGACATGTAGATTATTAAAGTGATGCACACTTTTGTTTTTAAAAGAAATTATTTTTTAAACTTTTTTTAATCCATTTTGATATTTGCTGTTGATGTCCTCCTGTCTCTTTGCAGCTGCTTCCTGTCAACATGCATGCACTCTATCAAAGACAAAGCAGGCTTCTTTATAGTGACAACAGTGGAACATGCCTGTGCAATGTGCATTGGCATGTCCCGTCTTAGTCTCTTTTCGAGGTGTATGTGATAGGGTGACTCGATGTAGACGCCAGCTGAACACCATAAAGCACTGTGCCCAAAGTAAGTGGAGTGGTGCTAGTAGTGACATCAATGGAAGGCACTGTGTTAGATCTATTTGTGATGTATTTATTGTAAATATATCACATAGGTCAAGATGCCAATGCTTCGGGGTAACTCAGGTCCCTTCCTCAAGGTGACACAGTGATGTGACGCATTTACAAAAAACAAGATTATGTTTGCATCTTGAACAACTGAATGCAGGTGACTGATCTCCTATTATCCTGTGATAGGGTGACAACACAGGAATTCATTTGAGACAGGGACAGAGCACTATCACTCTGTGAAATAAAAGTTAGCAGGATCACCTGGAATTATTTAAAAAAAAACGTCAAGTTAAAAACATTCAAATCACTTTTGAAATTACATTCACATGGTATACCTCATATGAGATTTTAATGATTGGTTTACATTTACTTGAACTACTCTACAATGGTGCATACATTGTGAAGACACAGGACATGGAGTACTGTATGCATCAAGGAAATTCACTACTTGCATAATTTGTCCAGTGTTGTTATGAAGTAAAAATTAGTTATTGCAAATATTTACACATTATGTGCATTAGGCTTCTACAAAGTCATGTTAGTAGAGTTTGGCTTGAAAAAATACACTACAATAAGGTTTTTTCTCTCAGATGGTAATACATGTATTTTGCAGAGTATTATGAAGCATTAATGACATTTGGACAGACTAATTGAATAAATTACATTTGTGATTTTGTCTGCAAATGAGCACAGTGACAGAAGCAAAAAAAAAAAAGAATGTAAAAAAACATGGAAGAAACAGAAAATGGCATAATATATTGACTGTGAAGTGGTTTGAAAGAAAAAGAAAGTAAGCATTAATAGGCCTGTGTTGTCTGATACTAAAACAGCTCACTGCTATGGTCTAGGTCATTGGTTCTCAACCTGTGTAACCTCAGGACCCACATTTGTTCTTGGTCATTAAGTCGCGACCCAAGTCGCACTGCAATGGAACGGACGGCATTAGGGTATCGTGCGTTCCAGAGCGGGGGTACAAACTGTGGGTTGGAGGTGAGTTTGGGGTACTATTCAAATGAATGGCAATGCAACACACCTCCCACACCAGAATGCACGGTTGGTGCGATTGCGTAGTACAAGGACTGTGTGATTAAGGCACTGTACTAGTGTGAACGGGCTCTCACACACACTCAAAAACATTTTTTACTTTAAAATGTTATTTTATTTTTTAAGGTCCATCCATTCTCCCTACCTTACGAGAACTGGAGTGAATCCTCAGCCTGAGGTCCAGTGTGGGCTGCTGTGCTGTGACAGAGCTTCATCCATATGTGCATTGCTTGTACTGCTCCCTTGCATGCCCTGTAGAGGTGCCAGGAGCCAGAATGTGATGTTACTCAGGTCCAGGCACCTCTACAGACACGTGAGGAAGCTGTAAGCAATGCATGTATGGATGGAGCTCCCTTGCGGCCATAGCCCCAACCTAGCCCACCATAAGCTGACACACAGCTCCGGGCAGCATATTTTGAATGGCTTCTTGACAGTCCTGCGCTAGGGGGAGGCTGTGGAGCCTCTCACCTACAAAAATGGAAGGCATGCAGGGACCCACTGAACAAGGGGTCGCGACCCACTTCTGGGTCACTACCCACCAGTTGAGAACCAAGGCTCCATGTGACACACTTCTCTCCATAGACAGCATTTTTTTTCTGCAGCCTCCAGAAGTTTCATTCCTTTATTTTGTTATAATGTATGAATGTCTATGTAAAGGCTAACAGGATGTGAGCCCCGTCCTTGACAGGTAACTAGAGCTATGTAAACTAGGTAATAAAAACTAACCAAAGAAACATCGCTCTCTATTTACACTGCCTGGCCAAAAAAAGCCTCACACTCTAATATTTTGTTGGACCACCTTGACAGATGGATTCATCAATTTTCGTCCCTCCATTAAAACCCCAATAAACACACGGACAGCGCGACATGGATTTTAATGGCCACAGCAGCCCTTTTATTAAACCAAACAACTTTAACAATAACCAAAAGTAATAAACCAAATAATATACACAAATAATACTGTAAACAATTGTTGACCTAAGAAGGGGTCTTTGGGTGCCCAACAGCCCAAAAAGGTCTCTCCTAAGACTCCACCCATGTCCCCAGGCACACCACAACCAGCTCGAGGACACTTACTACTTCCAGGTTCCCAAGTGGCCAGGCCCCAACCCTTACAATTCCGGACACCAACAGGGGGAAGCACCCATACCAGCTGATGGCCCCCCCATTTTCTAATCCACTCCGATTTTTGTAGACCCCCAAAGACCCCCAAACCCACCAAGCTGCCATGATAAAAGAACCCCACAACCCCCATACTACAAAATTTAGGGAGGGAGGGTGGGACAACCTGCTTCGTTCGTCGATTTCCAGAAAAGGACGTCTCTCAGCCCTTGCAGATCCTTCCCATGTGGCTCCTCCCGGACACCTGACTCCCACGTCCAATCAGGTAGAAGCAGCTATTCCCATTTTATTTTTTAACTCTTTCTCCCGGGACTATTCCTCCCCCTAGTCATGTAGCCCCTCCACTCAGGCTCTCCGGGTCAGTCTTTAGCTTTGATTATGGCACGCATTCCCCACAGCATTTTTTCTATAAGCTTATGCAATGTCACAACATTTATTTCCATCCAGAGCTGCATTTATTTTTCACCAAGATATTGTAATGACGATGGGGTAGCTGGATCACTGCATAAAGTCTTCTCCAGCATATCCCAAAGATTCTCAATGGGGTTAAGGTCTGGACTCTGTTGTGGTCAATCCATGTGTGAAAATTATGTCTCATGCTCCCTGAACCACTCTTTAACAATTTGAGCCAGATGAATCCTGGCATTGTCATACTAGAATATGCCCATGCCATCGGGGTCAGTATATTTAGGTAGGAAGCTGACCTCATTTTTTGGGACATAATGTGGCTGAACCTTGACCTGCCCAACTGAAGCAACGCCAGATCATAACACTTATCCAATGGAAGGCTCTTACTTATTTGCCTAGCTAAATCTAGATGGTGACTTTCACAGTGCCCTTTACCTGACAGATCTATGAGCAGGTCCAGGCATTGTCACTTGGGGGAGTGTCTAAAAGAAAGTTGCAGTCTAGATAGACGACCTGGTGGGACTAAGGACAGTGCTAAGGGGACAAATCCTGACTAGGTACAGCAAAAGTATGGCTTTTTTACTTTGCTGACAGTTAGTCAAAATCAGCCTGTGTTAGCCATGCCAGCTGCCAAGGTCGCACCTAGTGATGTGCACCTGGAAATAAATACTTTTCTTACAGAAGACGTATAGTTTTAATACAAATAAAATAATTTATTATTTATAAAAGTTTAAAAAAAAATGTAGATAGATAAAAGTAGTCACTCACACTCCATGATATTAAAGCCAATGCTGTTTATTGACTGAGATAACACACATCTCCTTAGCGACGTTTCGAGACCATGCGGTCCTGTCCTCAGGCACAGCACAGAAAGCACAGCCATCTTTATCTTTTCTGTGTAAACTACATTGCCATAAACATTCACCATGTAATGGAGATGAACACAGGCAGACATGTTTAAAATCCAGTCTGTGTGACAAACACAACTCCCTCTATAGGTACAGTGGAGAAATGAGTGTAGACACAAAGGGGCAAGGTGAAGCATATTATTCACCGGATTAACAAGTGAAAGTAAAGGGGAAAAAGCCTGAAAAAAAGACTCGTAACCAGCAATATATTACATTTTTGTATTTGGATTTAGATACGCTTTAATTTTTCCTACATTCCATGCATTTTGCCAAGGAAATGAATTTTGATGAAACATCTCGAGCTTTCGACAAAACTTAGGCAAGGCAAAACCTCTCACTTTTGCTTATCCCTAAACCAGACAGAAGATATGCACTGACAATTACTACTATTTGTTATTTGCTGCTGTAATCAGCACACAAAGTGCCTACAAACACACTTTCAAGACCTATGTTGCATAGTTCAAACAATAAATTACGAATTCAACTAGAGATTTTGATCTAACGTAATCATCTTAGAAGGTGTGCAGACATGGGGACTCTGGAAAGTTCTTCACAGATCAAGTGAAGCAAGAAACTCTTAAGTGATTTAACTCTCCAGTATCTTGCAAAATCTAAACACTTTGGAGTGGACTGACACTTTAAATTTCAGTTCTATAATAACTTCATAACAACTATCCATGCCGCACTGACTCCTTATTGCGAATAATATGATGGGTGCTCGGCTAACGGTGGTGCCGCCTACATCCAATGTAAAGAGAAGCCAGTACACCATATCGCATTGAGAATTTTACTGAAAGCCATGTCAAATGTACCAATGTTTTGGAGACATGAAGGTCCACTTTATCAAGGTGGCAAGCAGTACGGGATATTCGTGTGTCTGAAACATAGATACATTTTACATGGCTTTCCAGTAAAGTTTCCCCATTAGGATACGGTATGCTGGCTTCTCTTCTCTTATATAATAATAATAATAATAATAATAATAATAATTTCAAACTGAATTTTAAATGCAAAGTCACAAAGACATCATTAGAATCACCAACATGAAGTGGAAACATTGACTGAAGTCACCCTTCTTGCTGGTTGTTTTACATTTACTAGAAAGTTTTGGAATCTCTATTATTCACAATCAATGTGATTGCAAGATTAACCAGCTTTGCAGTATGATAATGCACGTATTTATATGAATATATAAAAAAAAAAAAACTATTTTGCATCTTTTCAATGCTACTATCACAAAATAATCAAGAATCAGTTGAAATATTTCATAATTACCAGAATGATTGTGTTGCTTGTTATGAAACCATCAAAGGTTATACTTTGATTATCAAAACACTGACAGAACCATCTGCCAGTACTTTTTATCACCAGGAAGCAGGACAATCTGCTCAGCATTCTCCAAATGTGTTTGTGCCGATTATGAAAGTTAACATTACCAATCTTCTATGTCAACTGTAAAAAAATAAGCTGTGCAGATTTATTTTTAGACTGGATAAGTACTGGGTTTATAGAAAACTATGCTTGTAAAGTATGGATTCATTAGATATTCTACAGTTATTTGAACTAATCAGAAGGTTCACATTTAAGATAAGAAAGATCTGAATTATGTGCATACTATTATTTTATTTCTCAGGAAACCTCTCATACACGCTGAATATTTAGCCCATTAGAGTTTATACCTAATCTGCAGATAATTGTCCTGTGTATTGTACTAACAACTCCCCTGCCTGAGCATTATCCACTTAGAAATCAAATGGGTGAGATAAAGATTTTGTTCATACAATGATGCCATTTATAAGACCATTACAAGACATGTTGTTATAATCACTAGCACAATCCCAGCAGCCCAATTTTAAATATTACAGATTTGGTGTGCTAAATCTGCAATAGACAGGACTACTGGAAGTGCTGATCTTAAAATCTATTGCAAATTGAACAGTCAGAACTTACAGCTGAGCTATAGCCAGAGCAAAAAAAAAAATACTATGTAGTGCCTCCCCCACACAGTAAGATTTAAATACTGGTTTTGTCTAGGGGGTTAGGAATAAGCAGGGCTACCTTCCATATTCCTTGTTCCCCCGCCAAGCAGCATTGTTTTTAGGTCTGTCCCAACACTATTTGCCACCTGAGGTGAAGGGGGGGGGGGCTTTTGGGGGAGG
>NW_017307715.1:59254-121061 GCF_000935625.1 Nanorana parkeri
GGGGGGGATATCAGTAAATTGCCTGAGCTGTGCTGTCAGCAGTCAGCTCACTGATGTCACTGGTTGCCGGTTGCCAGGAGCTCAGCAGGACGCCAGCCAGAGCGTCACAGGTTGCTAAGGGCTGTTAGCAACCTGGGAAACTGTGGCCGCCCCACTCCTACCCCCCACACCTGCCTCCTCCAATGTGATGCTGCCTGAGGTAATGTCCTTATTATAGGGATATCCCTGTTTGTCCTCCTCTCTCCTCTGTTCTTCTCTGCTCCTCATATGTGGGCAGGTTCTCGATGTAATCACATATAATCCAGGACACCTGGTTCTGCATGTACATGTTGACATAGAGAGGCCGTGACCAGCTGATCGGCACAGAGAAATTACTTTGGAGGACCAGTTATATAGTGGGACATTAGCCCATGAGAGCATGGAATTAGTATTCCTGGTCTTTCTTACACGCTAGACAAAACAAGCAAGTGTCCCTTGCTGTGCGCAGGGGGAGGGGGGCACTATATAGCATTTTTTTTGTGCTGACTGGAGTACAGCTTTAAAATTTATATTAATAAAAATCCTAAAATAGCAAAATCCACATTGGTTATCTTATTCGGTGT
Organism: Nanorana parkeri; assembly: GCF_000935625.1. Classification (NCBI taxonomy): domain Eukaryota; kingdom Metazoa; phylum Chordata; class Amphibia; order Anura; family Dicroglossidae; genus Nanorana; species Nanorana parkeri. The sequence goes on from NW_017307715.1 coordinate 59,857, forward strand.
TAATGAAGACAACATTATGTGTGTTTTTAGCTAAACAGAAATTAATCCATTCCTTGAACCTCTAGCTTTGAAAATGACTGTAGATAAGGATTTCTGACTTTCCTCTAACGTTCTAGATCTGCATACTTGTTAAAGGTTAGTGTCTCAGAAAGCATTGAAGTCTCTGAGTTAGAATAATAAACAGACAACTAGAATTTTCAGAATGAGACCTCAGCCTCCATGTTAAAAGACAGCCTCCATGTTATTTTCATGACATGTTTCCTTTAAATCTACCTCATGTATGTTGCTAGGTCAGCAACTTCAGCTCACATAACTTCTCAAATGATAGGTTTACATAAATAAATAAATAGATTAAAAACGCCTACAAAAAGTATAAGAGAAGAGAGCTTGTGACATAATAAAAAGTAGCTGTAGAATCTTTCAGAGTAGGGCTATGTCAGGGTGTGAAATCATCCTCAGATCCCCAGTTGTCCCTGCTCACTCAGCTTTCCATATCGCTTTGTGCTCCTGATGTGGGCCCCCTTGCTGTGCTCCTGACCGGGGCCCCCTTTCTGGCTTGAGCACTGTCCTGTCACCGGCCCTGCACAGGGAATTCATTCCTGTGTATAGACTATTGATATATAGTATTCTCTTTTATTTATTGTAGATGTTATAGTTACTTGGGTATTCTTTTCAATTATTTTGTAAAAATTAAGCTGCCTAGAGTCAGGAGACAACTTTTTACCAATCCAGATGATTTCAGCTGATGATGTTCATAGATAGCATCAGAATAAATCTTCACCAGCTAATCAATTGTGCAAATTGTCCTGCATTGGGGTTCTGAATTGAAGCTAGGTAAATAAATAGCGGTCCCAGGCTCCCCCTACTTCACACCTTAGCATCCTAATAGTCATGGAAAAGCTTAAGTGCACCTGGAAATCTGCAGAGGTGACTGGTCTAGGATTGCTAATTACAGCACTCCTGCTAGCAGGACTGTGCTCATCATATAATGTTTTTATTTATTTATTTCAATAGTAAAATAAAACAATTAAACAAATCTTCCTTATGCTGCCAATGCTATGAACATCATTTAGGATACCATTTTTGTTTTGTTTTTTAAATAATAAACTCATCTATCTGGAGCCCTCAGCACTATGGACAGTGTATAACATGCCTCTTATTAGCAATCAATCTACAGCCATATTTTTCATAAAATATAGCTCATGCCTGGGTGCAGTATCACTTCTTTTCACATGGAAATAATGAACTGTGAAAATACTTAATGGTAACTGTACATTTAGTACAGTTATCTTTTACAGAGCCCCTCAACCACCCCCTCCACACCCCAAGTTTTATACTTACTTTTTACTGCTTCTCCAAAATCTTTGCTCTGTGGCTTGCTGGGAGCTGCACAGCTGCCATTTCAGAAGTCTCCCAGCCAGGCTCGTCATGTACAGATAAATCTATATTCCTATAGAGAGGGCATCCACTGTTCGGATGCATAACAGACTACCTCTCGATAGGAATTAATATAGATTCTTCCACAGATCTTGGCATAGAAACATTTGGAGCAGCAGATTGCCGCTACCAGCAGACCCATAGTGAATATTTGGGAGAAGAGAGAATAGGTGTAAGGCTTGGGGTTGATGAAGGTGGAGGGGACAATTTAAAAAAACAACTGTACTAAAAGTAGAGTTATTCTTTAAGAAGCAGTCCTATGCAAAAATATTGGTGCAGGTTGCTTACCGATAGAGTAAAATATGAGTGTCCTAGATTTACTATGTCCATGCAAAATAGTCTCAAAATGCTGTAACTGAAGAAAGAATTTTGGCTGATTGTATTTCAGAATCACAGCTAAAAAACTAGTTAGCACAAAGACAGGATCACTAAGGTCTACTATATGTCAGTACTAATCTTTTACAGATATTTATAATACACATAAAAATGATAGGAGCATGTTGTTAACTTGTCATTGCATGTTTTGTGCTCTTGCTATATTTAGAGGCTTGGGTATTCTGGGTATATTACGTAAGCCAACTTATGAGAAGAAATGGTACCTTTATTTTAATTCATGCCCCACATCTTAGCGTTGCTTTTCAATTAAGAAATACATTCATGGTGTCTTTCATTTGCAATTTTGTATTGTCAGGGATATGCAATAAATATCCCCGTTTCGTAAGTGCCTTTCAAAGTTATTATTATTTCTATCCTTGAAGTATGTTCCCAGAATTTTACTGACAATACCCTTTTCATATCCTTCCCACACACTTCTTCCTTATCAAATTGCTTTACACGATGAGTAATCTTCTTCTGAGTTACAACATAATACATTTTCATTTACACGTTACAAGGACTATGAATGAATAAAGATTCTGAAAGGATGGCAAGTAACCTAATCCATTGGGATTAGGCATGGCTATAGAAAATTTTTCTATTTTCAGTATGCATCATGATTTAGCTATGTAATGCCACTTATGGCCATTTATCTTGTATAATACAAGCCTTGAATTTTCTCTGCATTTTTAGGTTTAAAAAAAAAGTATGCAATAATTATATTTGTTGCAATAATATGAATCGGTGCTTCAGGGGGAGAGAGAATACCAAGTAGGATTCAGCTACATTACACATAAGAACCATAAATAATGTTCAAAAATTCCCCAGTGTAGGGAATTTTCCTTAAAGGAGCTTTCCACCTTTAATATTATCCTATTTATTTTGGTAGCCAACCAGGAGTTCCATTTTAATGTTCACCTGCCATAAGAGTATTATGTAGGCTATTGTTGTTGCCCTACTTTTAAGAATGTTAGTTTCTTGACTTTCATGGCGATGCTTTGACTACATTGCTTTCTGAGTAAGGCTGTATTCTCACATGAGTGGTTTTCCGCGTGTGTTCGGCCATACGAATACGCACGGAACTGCTCTAAACATAAAACACAAATGCATTGCAATGTGCATTGTTCAGACTTGTGCGGCAGCTGCGTAGTACGAAACCGTGTGGCCCGCAAAATAGTACAAGTGTGATTTTATGGAGGATTCAGCGTGTTCTGGCTTTAGTAATAGTTGCAAACATGTGAAATCTGCATGTATGTTAAAGTTTGCGCGGTTTCATTCTGCACGGTTTTCCATGAGAAAAAACACACGGAAAACGCTACGTGTGAATAGAACCTAACTGACCTGAAAAAAGTTATGACATTTTGACACTTTTCTGACACTTATTTACTTCATGTTTGTTTTCAGTTCAAATGTATCAAAGCCAGACACGGTTCTTCTCTCATGACAGGCGTACTTTAAGAGGGCTTAGCCAGACACATTTAGAAAAGATTTATCTTTAAGTGTAGTGGACATAAAGTCTGGTGAGTACAGAAATAATATTTCTACAATACCAGCAGTAACTGAAATAACTGAAGTCCTGGCAATTCCCATACTATTATATATTGTATATGCTATTCATAAACTAAAATAATTGTGTTTTTATTTTGCTGTCAAGGCTTGCTAACAGGCCATAAAAGTTTAAGAAATAATGCTGAAATAAAGCTTGCAAAAATTGTGAGAGGTATAGACAGATTGGCTAAATAAAGTATAACAATTGGCAGTTTATTATTACTTGCTTAATACTCCATAAGAAAAGTTGTTCTCCAGCTTTGCTGTACTTAAAATAATGGGTTACTTGAGGAGACACTAATTTTAACAAAATGTTTGGCAAAAAAATGATGGAAAGTCTTTAGAAAATAATTAAATAAAATTGATTTTGCTGATTAATTTTTACCTTTGTGGAAATAAGAAGAAATAAATGAGGAAAATGCAACTTTATAAATAAACGAAAATCTCAGAATCAAAATGTCATATAAAATGCTTCATATGAATTTGAACATTTAATAAATAAGTCTCTTAGTCTTTTTTTTTATATAAACAAACTTATAACTAAAGTCTGCTGGGACTTTAACATGAACCTGTGCCCATGCAGATTCATTTTAATGACAGCCCCTTAGAACTTTATGCTCCCTTTCCTTTTTTCCCCCCAACAGCTCTGTTTAGACTCACGGAGCAAAGAAAAAAAACTCAGTACTTCTGGGTATGAGGAACATGCGACTCACTCTTTCCTACCATGAGGCAGGGCTGGTGCTTGGTGGTTGGCCCTTAGACACCTAGCGATGCCCCATGTATGTAGGGAAAGTCCTGTGGAAGCTCCAACACAATGCAATTTAGAGCAGCAATAGAGTAAACAAGTGTAAGTAAAAGCTGCTGTAAGTACAATCATTAAAGTGAGCCTTTTTGTTTTGCCCTGCATAGGAAAAGCAAAAGTTTTTTTCAAGTATTTTGGTTCTACTAAATGTATCACTTTTAATGGATGTATATATTTTTAAATCTAGTATTTTTCATTGGTATTTAGTATATATTCAGAGAAGTTTATTTTCTTTCTGTACTTGTGACACATAGCATTTACATAGTAGAAAAGAGATTAGGATCATTAAAATTAAGCTAATCCTTCCCTTTTCCACTATGTGTATTGTGCGTCACTTGTCAGTTGTGTTGCAGATTAGGGTCTTTGGTGGTTACAGAAAATTCAATGGCAATAGATGAAGAGGTTTCACACCCGACACTCTCACTGGGAAATTTTCTTAAAGCTGGATTAGCCACTGGGCAATCTAGGAAGGTCCCTAGGCCCCAACTGGCTTGGGAGGGGCCCAGCTTCCAGTGCAGACTACTAATGCTTTAGTGGTGTATATATGTTTTCTTTTTCATTTACATGCTGGTTGCCATTGTGCTAGTCCTCATCATGCACAGTAGTACTCAAGCCAGCATCAAGATAGCAGAATAGTATAGTCCAAGAGAACTAAACAATCTCAGGAGCAAGGTTCAGCTCTGTTTCACATTAGATTATAACAAGTTTATTGTGAAGGAGACAGTTGTGCAGGCTAGGTGATAAAATTACTGCATGGAAGTTGTGTGAGCTTCCTATCTGGCATCAGGGGGTTGTCCTATCCTGCCTCTGAGCGGGGCTTGCTGTGGAAATCATTAGAGAGTAAAGTTTAGGGAGTAAGATGAGGCATGCTTTGATGAGTGAGAGTGCTGGAAAAAATGCACAGCAGAAGATCAATGGATAATAGCTCCAGAAGTAAGTTATTGCTTGTCCTAAGGATGGTGGTTCAGCCAAGCTAAATTATATTCAATGACTTCACTTGCTGGAAAAAATTCTCACTGTATGGCAAACTTAATTGCACTTGTTTCTGGTATTTTCCGGTACCAGAAATATGCATTCTATCAAAAACATTTCATGTGTCCTAATAAAACATATACATACATGTTACATACATGATGTTTAAGTTCAGAATGTATTCCCAGGACTTTTTACCAGCAGAGATAATGATTAGCCAGTGGTCTGGAAGGAGGATTTTTTAAGAACTCATGTCATCCAGAAATACTGATTACCATGGAGGTTTAAGGAGAAGCTTCTTACACTGTCAGATAAGGACCCCTTCAGGTAAAACATATACATTTTTTTTTGAGAGGGGGGACTCTTGTAATCTTACATCTCTTCACTGGATTGTCACACATTAATTCGAAGTGTCATCCCCTGCCTCTGCAGAACAACTCTCTACAGCACACTGTTTCTCCAGTATAGATAAATCATATTATTCACTGACCCACCTTCCTAGGTGATGCAGTGTTAATAAGTTCTGGCATATGCAATTCCCAATATAGTTCCGCACATGCTTCGGACATGAAGTCAGGTGCTAGGTACACTGGGCATTATTCTCTATGCACCTTATTGTAATGGGAGTCCCCATGCACCTTATTGTAATGGGAGCTCAGATCACCAGAGCTATTACACTCTTGTTGGCTCCCAGCAGCAGGGGAAGTTAACATTATGATTTTTTCACAATGGAGACACAGTACAGTATAAAGCTCTTTGTTTCAGAAGCTGTGGTATTTTATGATCATGAACTAATCTGTTAAAAGACACTTCTGACCCCCTTCTGCCTTATGTCGCTTTCTTACAATTTTCAGTGCCCATTCATTGAACAGGATGAATATGAATCTCCAAAAAATTGCCTAATGGCATGAATGTACAATATGGTGCACACAGCACAGCCATTTGAGGAATATGATATAAAGCACAGTGTATGTAGTGCAGATGTTTGTGGTATGTGGTGTGCCATGACATTGGTGATGAGAATTTTAAAAGCAAAACTGTATAATATCTGACTGCATTTGTCGCTAAAAATTCACAAAAAGTTGGGAGTCTCATTTTAAATGATATAATCTGTCATAAGAGCACAGGAGTCATATGTTGTTTTTTTATATCAAGAAACCAGTGACAACATGCAAAAATCTTGTCTGCCCATTGTTTCCAAGAGTGACTTGAATACCATCATTAGGAAATTATACTTGGAAATGGAAGTCTGAGGGCCCAAAGTTTTCATCCTGCCTAGGACCCTATTTGGTCTTAATATGGCTCTGTAGTTGCTCATCTATGGCAGACTGCAGACTTTAATTTACTGATGTGTATGCTGCAAAACATCCCGCGCTTTGCAAGCACCAAATTATTTTTCTGAAGGCAACTTGTGCTTTTTTATCACAGTCTTTGTATCAAGATAGTTTTTTTTATGCATCCAGAGAACAGTTAAGTGCAATATCCAAATACAATAGAAAAGGCAATAATAAGAACTCAAAGATAAAGTAAAAGCTTTGAAAAAGGTGATACAAGCATAAAAGATATACTAAACAGTTAAAGAAATGAATAGTAGAAAGTTGTGAACAGCTGAGTCCATAAACGTATTACAAATGAAAGTAGTTTGCCGCAATGAACAAAGTAAAAATGACATATAAAAAAACATAGTTTACCTTCTGGTCAATGTACTTATTTTCTTCAATTCCAGATCGTTTAGAATGATCACAAGAAGAGGATGAAGCTGAGGGAAGTCTTCTCAGTAAGCAGCTAGTATCCTGTTGTTGCCGGTCAATGAATTGCTTCATGAAGCTTTCCCTGATAAGTATAAAGAGAAAAAAAGGAAATATTGTAAAATATTATTAAGGATGTTTGTGTTGTTTTCTCACTCACATTTGGCAAGTGTTTTTAGAGAGTAGAACATACAGGGTGAATAAAGAGAGTGGAGGCTATTATAATATTATCGAAACAAATGCAAATTATATGCAAAGTCTTACAGTTAATTTTTAAAAAAATTTTTTTTTTTTTTTTTAGAAAGCTAGTAGCAAGAGTAGAAAAGTCTATTCTTTGCCAGCAAGCTGCAAAGAAGGACCTTTGATCTCTGTGTGAAGCAGTGGTCTCTCTGCAGAGGTCTGACATGCCACCTTCTAACTCTCTAATTAGCAAGGAATATGGGCTTTGGTGATTGTGGAATCATACATCTAACTCAGCGGGGGAATGTCGAATATATACACACACTATATTGCCAAAAGTATTGGGACGCCTGCCTTTACATGCACATAAACCTTAATGGCAACCTAGTCTTTCTTAGCCTGTAAGGTTCAATATTGAGTTGGCCAACCCTTTGGAGCTATAAAAGCTTCAACTCTTCTGGGAAAGCTGTCCACAAGGTTTAGGGGTGTGTCTAACTATGGGAATGTTTGACCATTCTTCCAGAAGCGCATTTGTGAGGTCAGGTACTGATGTTGGACGAGAAGGCCTGGCTCGCAGTCTCCGCTCTAATTCATCCCAAACGTGCTCTATCGGGTTGATGTCAGGACTCTGTGCAGGCCAGTCAAGTTCCTCCACCCCAAACCCGCTCTTCCATGTCTTTATGGACCTTGCTTTGTGCACTGGTGCGCAGTCATGTTGGAACAGAAAGGAGTGCTATCCCCAAACTGTTCCCACAAAGTTGTGAGCATGAAATTGTCCAAAATGTCTTGGTATGCTGATACCTTAAGAGTTCCCTTCACTGGAATTAAGGGGCTAAGCCCAACCCCTGAAAAACAACCCTACACCATAATCCCCCCTCCACCAAACTTTGCTCTTGGCACAATGCAGTCAGGCAAGTACCATTCTCCTGGCAACCGCCAAACCCAGACAAGTCCATTGGATTGCCAGACAGAGAAGCATGATTCGTCACTCCAGAGAACACGTCTCCACTTCTCTAGAGTCCAGTTGAGGCATGCTTTACGCCACTGCATCCAACGCTTTATATAATCTATATTTATATATATATTCTGCATTGTGGTGTGCTTCTTTACAAAAAAAGGTCATGTGCATGTTGTGGTGTGTTGACAGCCTGTTCATTATGATTGGGCTGCCTTAATGCAACCCATGTTAACGTGTAATGTAAAGTGTGAATAGGCCCTTTAGCTGATATAAGCTGGAAGCTCACTTGGGCTTTAAGGTGTCTCTTAAAGAGAAAAATTAACAAGTGGTCCAAATGTGCACTGCGTGAGGTAAATGGGAGTTTTAGAAATTGAGTTTATATTTTTTCTGCTTTTTTTAATGTGCACATTACAATTAAAACCATACATGCTGTTACTGAAATACTTTATATGAAGAATTGTTGATCCATGCTATGTCTGGTAATTGGAACTACTCCATACTTTGGGCTGACCTGTAGTGATCTATCAGCAATAAATCGAAGAAAAGCCTGCGTCTCTGCTGACCCATAAAAGCACAAGGTTGAAGAAAATACTTTAAAATATGCAGCATCCTTGATGTGTAATCAACTTAATCAGGGCAAACTGGTATGAACTGATTAAACCGTGCAGACTGGAACTTCCCTACACCACTGCAATCTATGCATAGTGATTCTGCCACAATACTGCCCTAAAGCAATGTGATGCATTCTAGTTTTCTTTAATTTATGAATTAGACTTTTTCTTGGTAAAATTACAATACTATTAACAATCATTTTTAAGAACTACTCAGTATAACAGAGAACACAAAGCTTGCAAACAATTTCATGTATTTGTTAACATAAAAATATTTTCAAACAAGCAGTTACAACAACAATAAACAAACAAACAAACAAACAAACAATTTAGCAGTTAGTTTACAAAAATACTTTGGCCATAGTTTTTATAACAACAATATAACATTATACAAACTGCACATGCAATGGGAAAATGCATGTCGAAATCAGTGTCAGAGATTCACTTTTTACATGAAATGACTAGATCTGCATATGATTTTAACACCTGAAATCATATGCAGATCTAGTCATTTCATGTAAAAGGTCTAGCACAACCCGACCCCTTCCAATCCCCTGAGTCTCCCTATTTGTTCATGAAGCTAGCTATCGCACTAAAGGACTAATAGAAAGAATGGGAGGCAAGAAGAGTAGGACCAAGTTGGACATAAACATTTTTGGTATATGCGCTGTAGCTAGTGCTTTTTAATTTATATAGTGTATCTAATTTTTAATCTGTATCAAAATACTTGCTTTAAAAAAAATACAATTCAGCAGGGAGCAGTTCTATTAATAATGCCTAAAGGGCAACATTAAAAATGCACAATTTTTTAATTGTGCATTTTTAATGTTGCTTTAAACCTGCCTGTAAAGTAGTGCATCAGTATAATACATTGTACCACAGTAAAACTGACAGAAAGAAAAAAAAAAATTGCCGCCTGCATTTTTTTAAAACTGTGTGGGGTTCCTTGATGAGGGTCTGGTATGGATTATAAAGTGAAAGTACACCTAAAAATTGCTGACTGGCAGGCTTTCTATGACAGAAGAGACTCTGTGGGGGTGATTTACTAACCTAAACACACGCACGCACCAGGTGCGTGTGATTTTCACACAGCAAAACTTATTTATCAACCAAAAAGTCTCTAAAATCATATTTCCACTAATGCCATGTATGGAAAAATCATGCACATGATGCATATATAATGCTGCTTCACAGTTTAGACAAAAATGGTTAGCTCATGCATTTACATTCCTGCATTCATCAACGCAAGCAACACAACATAGAGCTAATTTACACAACAACACCTTGCAATTCATGCAGGGCTTTGCACAACACACCTGCTGGGTGTGTACACACTACAAAGGTGTTTAGATTCCACCCATAGATCATGCTGGGAGGGAACACACTACAGAGGTGTATACATGTTCGTGGTGTGTTTATAAGGTTAGTAAATCAACCCCTGTGTGTCTCTTCTACCATAAAAGCTTCTTGCTGCTTGGATTTGTTTTTCCTGTAGACTAATGAATCAGAAGACAAACAAAAACCCAAATAAAGATGGAAGTGCTGGCGAGGGAGGAATGCAGCTATGCATACTACCACTTTGTGACTGATAGCAGTAGAGGGCTCTCTCCCCCACCCTATACTTCACTTCCATTTTAAGGGGAACCACATCAAAAAATTACATGGGGTTCCCCTTTAAAATCCACTCCAGACCCTTATCCTTAATAAGGATCTGGTACAGATTTTAAGGGGAGCCCCACTAAACAAAATGACATAGGGTTCCCACCCCACAATTCACACCAGACCCTTATTTTTGATGAGAGTCTGGTATGGATTTTAAGGGGGAACCCCACTCAAAAAAGATCCAATGTGGGGGTTCCGCTTAAAATCCATACTCGACCCTTATTGACCTTGGTGAACAGACTATTTTGTTTGGCTGTTCATTAAACCCTGCACCTAAAGTTAATTGCTACAAGCCACTGATCTCTATCAGTCTTATTAAAGATGCTGGCAGTCTGTCATAACACATTGGCAGTTTCTGAAAGTCTGCTGTAACATGTCAGTTTCTCTACATGGCTCTTAAAACATGAAAGCAGTGTCTTGCAACATGGCATTAGTAGAAGCAAACTGGGAGGAGTATTGTGTTATTTGAAAACTAAATAAGAACAAAAGGCACAACTAGTAAACCAAGCCTATACAGCAACAGTCGCATTCATTTAACTACAATCATGAACTTTGCATGCTGCTCTGGTATATTTCCCCTCTTTACCATCTCAGTAAGCTGGAAGGTATACTTACATTCTATACAAGTGCAGCCCTTTTTCACATACATAAATGTAAATTGTAATAATAACGCCTTCACAAAGATGTAAATTTTGTTTAAGATTAATAGCGCTTGGCATTTAAGTTGCATTAAAAAGTGAGAAATCACTGCACTTAAAAAAAATCAGCTGCTTTGTTGTTTTATAAGAAAAACTGAAGCAGATCAAGATTTCAGAGGCACTTAGTTTTTCTATTATTATACAGAAAACACTGATATCAATTAGAATCTTAGCCCAGAGATGCACTTCAACCAAAAGTAAAGCACAGTGAAGCAAGTATTTCAATTATTTAAAAACATAATCTATATGCTGTGCTACACAGATAACTGCAAACTCTTGATAACATAGGTAAAGCAAATAAAAACAGCATTGTATTCAATATTCTCCTTCACAATATGGTCATATTTGGTTCGGATAAAATGTTCTCTCAACTGCATTTATTACCGTAGGCTGGCATTGATGATAGCGTCTCACAGGCCAATAGTCAGTGTTATGTGGGAGAGGGTTAAATATGCTACATTAGTGTGTGGGTGATGACTATAGATTCTGGCTACTGCAGCAAGTCATGTGCAAAATAAGTAGGAGTTCCTGATCCCTAATTGACTTGTCTTATGAAAAATAATGAACTGTTACATCATACATGACCCCTTTTATGATTCATGGGTCACTTAAATTAATTAGCGCAACAATTCAAGATGTGAAATTACTGAAAAAGATTTCTTACCAGTGATTCAAAGAATTAGACCCAAATAAAATCCTATTTTAATAAGATATTGGTGCTATTTGAGGGTTTTCATCCACTTCAGAAAAAGTGTGTTACTACAGATATTTACTGAATGACTGTGTTTACGCAATTATGTTTTTATCACAGTATAGTAAATTATAATAAGCTATAGATATCCTGGGATGTGAATATGGGAGTCCCGTTAAATGTTATAATACTGTCCTCTTAAACCTTATAGCTGGGAGAAATGCAGATTTAGTTCTGGTAACTGGTTTTAAATAAGTAGCAATGATCATTCTGATAGCAGTCTATATGTAGGTGCAAATCTAGCAAACACTATTAGCCAAGGTTAAAAGTCTACCAAAGTCTACCCAAACCTACTTGCCTCTGCCAGTTGGAGTTCATCTCACTTTTGTTTTAAAAAATGTTGGGTGGCTTCACACCTAAGCATCGGGATTACATGCATTACTGCCTTGAGATGCCATTCATTTCCAATGGCATCCCAACGTACAGAGGAAATTAACCTGTTTTGCCTGGTACTGAACTGTGGTACACCATGTCTGGAAAAAAATGCAGGTATGGTTTTTTTTTGTCCATGTGTTGCCAGCCCATCCAAATGCATTACATGTTAGTTGAATTAAAGTTCCACTGTGAAAAATTGCAAAGAACTGGAGTTTTTTGACAAAGGAGACATACTACATAAAAAAATGCCCAATGCTCCTCACAGTTTTTCTTTTTCTGCAGGATACTGTATACTGCAGGACACCTGTGCTGTGCAGTGTACATCCCGGTTAATTTTCTGCATACAAGCCGGGTGTTGTGGACAATCTAACACCTGTGCACATACACAAGATTTACATTATCAATAGCTGTTAAAAGGTTAGCATAGCAGAAACTGGAGCCTAGACCTCGTCTTAATGGACCAATCCAATAATCTAAACAGGCCCTTTCTACCCTAGGGAAATGTTTATTTATACTTGCTTAGAGAGCCATATACACTGATTACATGGTGTATCTAAGTGAATACAGTACTCTTCTAATACCTGTAAGAGGTAATGCAAAGAGAATGTAAAGTGAGAACTCTTGGGATCACCTGCAGGCACAGCCTGTAGTTTATAAAACTATACAGGAACAATAGAGGTAATACATGCTGTTTACAAAGGTGATGAGCTCTTTGGCTTAGTTTACAAATATGGGATTTGTCAGAAATGTAGAATTGGGCTTTAAAAACCATAGAAGACACAGGGCACTTACATACACTCTGTGCAACATCACCCCTCTTATTGAAATTCAGTTTGTCTGCCATTGAATCTGACACCCTACATCTTTATGAGACCTATAATAATTTGACATACCTTTGTCTTTATAGCCTTATGAGTCTACAGCTATGACAATACAAGCTTTATAGTCAATTTAGCACAGAAGCCGTTTGCAGTATTCTTGTGTTATCTTCAGTATTGTAAAACACACTTATTTAAATAATTCTTAGTACAGATCTTCTGTATTTTAACAGGCCAAAGGTGAGGAAAAGAAAATGTTCATTGTTATGGTTTACATATAGTTTGAGTAGGGAAAATAATTGACTGCAACGAACCAGAGATCCTCTCTAGTGGCTACACATGTCAATATTTAATACGAAAAAATTATAGAAATTCAAGAATGAGGCATGTGGGAGTCATACATAAATTAATTTAAGGTAACCATCATTTCAAATATTTACTCACCAAAGATACACAGTAGTTTTCCTTTAACCCTTTTGAAGAGTAATTTTTGCATTTTTTGCTTACATGTTAAAATGCACACCTGCCCTGGGCCTCTGCAGGAGAGTCATTGAAGCCCAGGAACTATGGTTGGGGTAGTTGGGTGGGGGAAATGGCATTTTCACTTCTACCTGAAAGCCATCAGTCAGCTGAGGGGGTGTAAACAAAATCCCGTCTGGTATTATAGAAGCCAGGAGTCTGTTTTACAGCTCCCTGCTACCATGGATGTAGCACTTACATCTGTGGCAGCAAATGTGTTGATAGTCAACTTACCCCCCTCCCCAGCACCCTGAATATAGTAAGCTGGTCCATCCCTGTTGCAGGTAGACAATGTAATAGCGCTGAGAGTTTTTAGAGAACTACTGAATTTGTAATTTATTTGGGGAGGGTCTAGTATTCCCAAACAACTCTATCCACTGTACAGATATTGATTATAAACACACTAGTGCTAACCTGTCTGCAACCACGATTAATGCACTGCCAGTACCTTAGTCCAGTCTTTCTCAAACCGGGTGCCTTCTGGCTTTGTCAGGGGTGCCTTTGATTTTTTGTGAAGGGGGCTCTGATGTGAAAGGGGCTCCTGATGTAAAGGGTACCTTCTGATATGAAAGCGGAGCTCTGATTTGAAATGGAGGCTCTGATGTAAAGGGGGCTTCTGATGTGAAGGGGGGCTTCAATATAAAAGGGAGGGATTCTGATGTTAACTCATCATTTACTTTGTTTTTCGCCTGGGGTTGTTCCCCCTTAAAATTTATATCAGACCTCTTCCTAGAATAAGAGTTTGGTTTTACTGGGGGGAGGGAGGGGTGCAAGACTGCACAAGATTTTTTAAATTTACATTTTTTTTACATTTTAGACTGGGGTCCCTCGAGATTTGGATACTTTCAAAAGGTGCCTTGAGTGAAAAAAGGTTGGAAAATGCTACCATAGTCCACAAATGGATTTTAAATAGATGCACTGCTAGCTTATAAAAAACTGGAAGAAAGAATTAAACCTTGCTTATGGCAAATTTTATTTTACATGTATAAATGCTTCTGCATTGGATTCGAGAGTCTGAATGAGACACTCACTCGGGGTAATGCATGAAAATGAAATGATCAATTACCTTATTTTTGGTACAGTGAAATCAGAAGGAAGTTTAGAGATCTTCACCATCTGTGGCCTGTTGGGGAATTTTTCAAAGATACGTAGACGCAGTGGCAATTTTTCCTTTGTATCAGCATTTGCTTCACTTTGTTTCAGCTGAAAAAAAGCAAAAGGAAAAAAAAACACACACATTGGAGCACTGATCATAGTAAACAGAAGGTGGCAGCAAAGCTATACTATTTATGTGTCAACGAGGAAAGAGATCATGGTATAGATCATTTACATTCCATATGTTCACTGTGCAAGCATAAAACCCTATTTAAAGCAATATTATTTGTAATAAACTCATATGTGCAGTCTAAGTCTAAAAAAATTCAGTGTTATTTGAATACACTGGACCCAATTTAAAGAAATTGCACCAATGCAGGGCGAAATCACTGCAACTCTCCCTTTCCACTATTTACCATTTTTATTTACCTTTAAAAAAAAATATATAATCTTTTTTTTTACTCTACCCTAACCCTTATCTTGCCTAGTAGAGAATGATATGTCGCTGCTTCAGCAGCCCCCTGGGATACTGTATATCTATCAAATTTCTAAGAAGGCTGCATGAACAAGCACACACTCACTGCTGTTCGGCCCCTATGAGAATAGGGGCAAACAGCAGTGAATGAACTGCTGAACGCTCACCTCAGCTGATCCAAATTTTGACTGAGGCAAACATGTCCTTCACTTCAGTTCAGCCAAGCTGTTCGGCTGAACCGAAGTGAAGTGAAGGGAGCCAAAGGCAACTGATATATGGCTGTTTTCAGCCATACCGGGCTGAAGTGAATAGCCGAACAGGGTTCGGCTCCCTTCACTTCGGGTCAGTTATTCACTAAATAACCCCCTATGTTTTTATCCCTCAATAAGATCCCCCTTTTAATGCAGGATAGTATATTGCTTGCTTTGCTTGGCGCTGCTTGGCATTGCATACTATTGCTTAATCTGCGATCTATGAGGACCCCAGGTCTTTTTCCATGTCCTTCTTCCCCAGGGAGTAGTTTGCACACCCATTCCTGGCTCCCATGCGCATAACCTTGCATTTTTTAATATTAAATCGCATTTGCCATCTTGCAGCCCACGCCTCAATTTTATCTACGTCTTTTTGAAGGGAATTTATATCTTCTTGAGAATTTACTGCCCCGCACAGTTTGGTATCATCCACAAACAAAGGAACTATTTATTCCAATCTCTATGTCGTTTATGAATAAGATAAACAGAATCAGTCCCAAGACCAAACCCTTGGGCACCCCACTCACAACTTTTACTCAATTAGAAAATTAACCATTTATTACTACCCTCTGGATTCATTCATGCAGCCAGTTTTCCACCAATGTACCTACAATTTCATCGATACTGATAGATTTTAGTTTGTGAATTAAAGGTTTGAACAATGTGTACACTCCATTTAGTTCCGAACTCACCCCCTTGCCATGCAGTTACCTGCAGTGGCAAACAGTGCACAGCGATACAATGCACCATGCACTGCTTTGTATTGTGAATTGGGCACATAGAAAACAATTATTTTCTTTGTGTCCTTGCGGTGACCTGTGTTGATCTGCTGCAGTACAATGCAGGCCACCATGCTATGTGTGAACAGGCCCTCATTGAAGGTGACTCAATTACTGTAATTTAAAACAAGGCCCCAGGGAGATACATCTGGATCCTCTGGATCAACGGTGGGTAGTTGGCATTCTGTTTAGGCTTTTTATTTTTTAATTTGATATTTCTATAGGTTGAACTCGATGGACATGTGTCTTTTTTCAACCTGACTAATTATGTAACTATCTAGCTTTATAAATATACCCCTTAGTTTTTTGGTTCAAATTGTGTGTGCATCAATGCAACAACATACAGTCATATTCTTAAATGAATCAGCCACACTGCAATATTGTGCCTGTTTTTACTCGCTATACCATGATACTGCTGGAAACAAAAAGCTAATATCACACACATATGTGAGAATGGTGTTGTAAAGTTACCTTGTATCCTAACCACACTTCTACATAAAGGCTGTAATTATTACTGATTATACTTCTGAGATTCACAATAGCCATAATAATATGTGGTAACAAGTCTCCACTGGCCGATAGAGTTGGTGTTAATAATTTAAATGCAGTGCTTATTTACAAAAAGTGTTACACTACACTAAACCTTTCACACAAACCTTTTTTTATTATCACATTATTATTAAAAAAAGAGAAAAAAACAGTATAAAGAAAACGTATTGATGAAAAAAAAACTTGTGGATTTAGCCAATCATTTTTTTGATTATTAATTCTTCATGGTCGTGTAACTGGGGGGCATGGCAGGGGGTGTGTCCTTTGCCCAGGGGCGGACTGGGCTGGGGGGCAGGGCGGCAATTGCCCCCCGGGCCTCTCTGGTGCCTGTAAAAACGTCCCCCGCTGGCGCAGCTGCAATCACTTTTTTTCCTCTATCGGCTGCTCTGCTCTTGCAGCAGCCGAAGAGGAGAAGAAGCTCTTCGGCTGCCTTTGATTAGCCCGTGTAGTGTTCGGGCTCAACGGCAGCTCCCTCCGCCTACTTCTTCTGCCATTGGCTGGAGGGAGGCTGCACTCCTACTGCCTGTCTGCTGGGTCCTAAAGGGAGGGCAGCAGGAAGTGGCTGGAATCACCTGAAAACGTGCAGGCGACCTCACTGCTCCCCCCACCCCCCACCAGGAGAGGAAAAGAAGATGGCACAGCACCTGAAACAGGAGAGAAGAACCACTGTAAGTCCCTGACTGCTGCACTGCTTTACTGACCGCTGCACTGCGTTACTGACCGATGCACTGCATTACATGCTGACTGATGCACAACTTTACTGACAGCTGCACTGCATTACATGCTGACTGATGCACTGCTTTACTGACAGTTGCGCTGCGTTACATGCTGACCGCTGCACTGCATTACATGCTTACCGCTTACTGCGCTACATGCTGACCACTGCAATGCGTTACATGCTGACTGCTGCACTGCGTTACATACTGACGGCTGCACTGTGTTACATGCTGACCTCTGCACTGCGTTACATACTGACAGCTGCACTGCATTACATGCTGACCTCTGCACTGCGTTACATGATGACAGCTGCACTGTATTACATGCTGACCTCTGCACTGCGTTACATACTGACAGCTGCACTGCATTACATGCTGACCACTGCACTGCGTTACATGCTGACTAATGCACTGCGTTACATGCTGACTGATGTGCTGCATTACTGACCACTGCACTGCATTACATACTGATCGCTGCACTGCATTACGTACTGGCGTACATACTGACTGCGTTACATGCTGACCTCTGCACTGCGTTACTTGCTGACCTCTGCACTGCGTTATGTGCTGACCTCTGCACTTGGTTACATACTAAACTCTGCACTGCGTTACATACTGACCGATGCAATGCGTTACATGCTAACCTCTGCACTGCGTTACATACTAACCTCTGCACTGAGTTACATGCTGACTGCTGCACTGCGTAACATACTGACCATTGACCTCTGCACTGGGTTACATACTAACCGCTGACCTCTGCACTGTGTTACATACTGACCGCTGCACTGCGTTACATGGTGACTAATGCACTGCGTTACATGCTGACTGATGCGCTGCATTACTGACCACTGCACTGCGTTACATACTTACTGCTGCACTGCATTACGTGCTGACCTCTGCACTGCGTTACATGATGACAGCTGCACTGTATTACATGCTGACCTCTGCACTGCGTTACATACTGACAGCTGCACTGCATTACATGCTGACCACTGCACTGTGTTACATGCTGACCACTGCACTGCGTTACATACTGACCTCTGCACTGCATTACATGTTGACCTCTGCACTGCGTTACATGCTGACCGCTGCAATGCATTGCATGCTGACCTCTGCACTGCATTACATGTTGACCGCTGACTTCTGCACTGTGTTACATACTGACAGCTGCACTGCATTACATACTGACTTCTGCACTGCGTTACATCCGTCAGACTGCACCCTGTTACATGCTGACCGCTGCACTGAATTACATACTGACTGCTGCACTGTGTTACATGCTGACCAGTGCACTGCATTACATGCTGACTTCTGCACTGCATTACATGCTGACCACTGCACTGCATTACATGCTGACCACTGCACTGCGTTACATGCTTGCAGCTGCACTGTGTTGCATGCTGACCTCTGCACTGTGTTACATACTGACAGCTGCACTGCGTTACATGCTGACCGCTGCTCTGCATTACATGCTGACCGCTGCTCTGCATTACATGCTGACCGCTGCTCTGCATTACATGCTGACCCCTCCTCTGCATTACATGCTGACCGCTGCTCTGCATTACATGCTGGCCGCTGACTTCTGCACTGCGTTATATACTGACAGCTGCACTGTGTTACATGCTGACTGCTGCACTGCATTACATACTGACTGCTGAACTGCATTACGTGCTGGCCGCTGCACTGCGTTACTTGTACACCTCTGCACTGCGTTACATGCTGACCTCTGCACTGTGTTACATGCTGGCTGCTGCACTGCGTAACATACTGACCGCTGCACTGCGTTACATACTGACCTCTGCACTGCGTTACATTCTGACCTCCACATTACACCGTTGACCTTTACACTGCGTTACATACTGACCTCTACATTAGACTGCAGACTCCTGCACTGTGCGTCACTCTGCTGACCTCTGCACTGTGTGTTATTACTGACCTTTGTACTGTGCGTACACCACTGACCTCTGCACTGTGCGTTTGACCGCTGACCTCTGTACTGTGCGTCACACCACTCACCTCTGCACTGTGGGTTAATACTTTCCTTTGTACGCTACATCACACAGCTGACCTCTGTACTGTGCATCACTCTTCTGACTTCTGCACTCTGCATTACACCGCTGACTTCTGTACTATGCATTGCACTGCTGACCTCTGTACTGTGCGTTACATCACTCACCTCTGTACTCTATGTTACAGCACTGACTTCTGCACTGTGTGTTATGCCACTGACCTCTGCACTTTGCATCACACCACTGACCACTGCACACTGCATTACACCACTGACCACTGCACACTGCATTACACCACTGACTTCCATACTGTGCGTTACACCGCTGACCTCTGCACTCTGCATGACACTGCTAACTTCTGTACCCTGTGTTACCCCACTGACCTCTGCACTGTGCGTTACCCCACTGACCTCTGTACTCTGTGCTACAGCGCTGACTTCTGCACTGTGTCTTATGCCACTGACTTCTGACCTGTACATCACATCGCTGACTTCTGCACTGTGCATTACACCACTGACCTCTGCACTGTGCATTACACCACTGACCTCTGCACTGTGCATTACACCACTGACCTCTGCACTCTGTGTTATAAACTCTTCACAGAAACAGCAGAAGGGGAGCGGAGCAAGACTGGGCACACATGCTGGGTGACAGAGTCCTAGTTAGTGTTATTACACATGATTTTTGAAGGCCTTCAAACCAGGGACGCACTGATACCAGTGTTGGGGAAAGTGCCCTGATACTAAAAACCGATACCGGTGCTTTCATTTTTCAAATTGATTTGGCTGTGTTAGGTCCCACGTTTGCTGTGGACCACGCAGCAGTCTTCTGGGGAACCACATGGTGCCTGCTTACAGTTCTTTGGCCACCCACACATCCCCCATGCTAAGACCCTCCCCACCCCTTCTGAGACCTTCCACACCCCTCCTGAGACCCTCTGACCAAGACATCAGACTGACATCCCAGAGCAGAGCAGCAAAGAGCATGTAGCAATTTAATATACTATTATTCTGCATTTCTGTATAATGTATTGCTGGGATTTATAGTCCTCTATAGCTGATGGTATTATTCTGCATTGCTGTATAATGTGCTGAAATTTGTAGTCCCTATACAGCTTGAAGTCAGTCACAGAAGTAAAAGGGGAGCAGCGGTCGCGTGCGTGCACAGAACTGACAATGCATCCCTCCGCTACCAGTGTGCTATAATTTTCCTCAACCCAGAAATGTATCTGCCGCGTCACTGGCAGGTGTGCATGTGCATGAAGAAAGGGGGTCATGAAAACATCTGATTCGAATGACGAGGCCCCACCGTAATTGACGTGGTCGACAAAATTTATGGGGTCGAGAAAAATTATAGAACACTGACTTTGGCACTGTCCGGGTCCTCCCACAGCTCCCAGCCCAGAAATCCGGCGGCCTACAGTGGGTGAGAGTGCCTAAGTACCGGACATGGAGCGGAGTAAGGCCAGAACCATGCAGGGAGCCCAGCAGCCCATCCCACAGCCAGTCACCCCTTTCATGAACTGACTAGGAGTCCTCACATCACCCGACCATTCACACTACTTTAACATAGATGGCAAAAGTGGCAGGCAGGGGCAGGGAGAAGAGGCAAAGCGGGAGGGGGGCCAAGTCACTGCACCATGGGCCTCTGGGTTGTACTTGCCCCCTGGGCTAAAAGTTGCCAGTCAGCCCCTGCCTTTGCCTATACACTTTGTGCTAAAGGGTCTCCCTTTTTCCAACCTCAGAAAGTTGGGAGGTATGCAAGAACGGAGCCCAACTATCCCCCTTTTTTTTTAGGATTTCCCTACTTGAGAGTAAGGAATTGAATCTACATATAAGGTTGTTTTTGGTTTAATTTTCTGAAGCAATTGAAAAACAACAAAAGAACAACTCCGGGGCTTTCTCTTAGACCGGTCCTTCCAGCACCTCTCCCCCTCCACTGCAGCAGTCTAAGGGTCCTTCAGTCATCACATTGTACACGGGGGGGGGGGTATCAAAACTGGAGCAGACAAATCCTGGAGCAGTTGCCCATAACAACCAATCAGCTCTTCAGTTTGTCCAGTTACCATTTGAAAATGAAAGAGAGAAGCTGATTAGTTGCCATGCACAGCTGCTCCATATTTTGTCTGTTCCAGTTTTGATAAATTCCACTCAAAATGTGTATAGGACATGTGGACGCCGAGGTACATACCATCGCTGCAGTGTAAAAGGAAAGAAGCTGGATGGATCACTGTGACAGCTGGCTGGCTCAGAGGATCGGGTGAGTATAACTTTTTATTTTGGTTCATACATGAAAATGAGCAGTTCATCCTAGCAGTGCGGGGGTTAGCCCCACTGCAAGGGTTAATGTTTTTTTTCACCTGGAGTTATTCTTTAAAGATTTTTATGTAAGACTGAGACTAGAAGGTGATACACTCTGGTAATCAGGCTCTACTACACCACATCAGATTTTAGGCATCAGTAACTAGAGAAAGAAGTGCAGCTTATAGGAGGAGGGAGCATGTGCACTATATTATGCTTTATTTCATTAGTCCAGTGAGCAGACAGGTGACAAAAAGCTGGAAAGCTGCTTTATTGCATAGGATCACTATCTTGGTATGCAGTATGGCAGGGATATCTATATTACAAGATTGGTCCAATAAACTCACAAATATTTTGACAGGATAACAGTTCACATGTATGTATGTATGTATGTATGTATGTATGTATCAGTGACGTGCGGTACCTCTTGCTCGGGGTCAGGCATTCCCTAGCCTTGCCACCGCCAGCCGATGGCTCTGCCTCCCCTGCCTCCCCTGACCGCACGTCCCTGGTATGTATTTCAAGTATGTACTAGCTGTTACTGTAGCTTTAAATCTACCAAGGAACCTAAAGTAGCAATTTTGCAGCATAACATTGAGCTGTTTTGTGCAGTCTAGAGGCATACATTTATTAGATATAGGCTTTAAAACATAGTCGTGTACATATGAAACATGGTGCATACTTTCCTGTGTAGGTGAGAAAATCATAATTAGCAAGATCACAAAGGACTAAACCTAATTAGGGATGCTTCACTAGAAGTGGTAGAATGTATGCTTTAAAGCATACTTATCACAACAAAAGAAAATTATCTGTACCTACGCAACTGTAATAATGAAAAAGAAAAACTCCCTGACTTTATATCAAGCAATCAAGGATTACTAAGTGACTATATAGTATAAGCATACATTAAATGATATATCTATTACTACACCAATTTCGATGTAATGCTACACGCATTTTATATAAAGCTAAAGACATCTCTGACTTTAAAAAAAATAAGTTTTTAACTTCATATAAGACAATTATTTTTCCGGTTTTTAAATAGATACTGAACTGTAACACCTGCTAGAGGTACTTTTGTCTTTTAAAATGGACTGATCATCAACTAGGACCAAGAATTAATATTTTAGCATTATGGAGTCAGAAGCCCCAGGTCCATTTTTGCTGGTGAGAAAAATATTCCTCACATCTATTAGCAATGAGTACACATATCAATATGATACGCATTAATTATATATTGTATTATAATACGTATTATTTTGTATTGTGATACAGTACTGGAAAAAAAACTAAACATTTAAAAAATCACCACATCCCACTTCATACCATTCAGGCTGCTAAAGTCACTTAAATCCAACAAACATAAAGTCGCCAGCATTTCTTATGTTAGTTTTTTTCTGTGGTGGCTTTGGCTTGGTAGCTTCAGGTACAATTACTACTTTGGAATTTAATTTTTATATTTGTGCTTTAAAGTAAAATAAAAACACATACATTTTTTTAATACATTTTTTATACCCTGCTGGTGATGGCTTTAAAACTATAGACACAAAAATGGATAGAGTTAACAACCTTTGATCCATTGCAGGATTTATGAATGTTTTTGCTGTGACTGCTGCTTGTTCTGCAATTGTTCTGGAAGAAGAGTATGTGAGGAAGAGGAGCAGAAACTGGGTTCACTTTATTATTGTCAATAAGGAACAAAGGGGCCAGTTCCGAGATACAAATGGTGAATTGGGTAAACCCAAGGAAAAATGTTCAGATTATGTATGCACATCTGTTAGAAGGTAAATTTGTATGTTTTAAAATCGCAGTGCTTTCTTAGCTGCAAAGTTGTGTAAAGATAACAACACTTCACCCTACAAATACTCCTGATTTAATCTCATGGTAGGTAGTGTTATGTTGTGTTGATGTATATTCTTCTCCTGGGCCTGCAGCATAGCTGTGACTAGTGCTAGCTGCAGGTCCAGCATGGGGAGGCAGTGGCGCAGGAAGCCGATAGGATGGATGGGTATTGGCCTTGAGTGTAAGTTGGTAGATGTGGGTAAGGTACATTGGGAAGGGTGTGGGCGGGAGGCAGGGGCTGGGTTAATGTAGGCCTGCCTTTGGCTTAAAGCATAAGAAGGTGGGTAGTTATCAATTGCTTGCAAGATTTTCACTAATAAATGCTCTTCACGTGAAACTTTGTGCACTAAGTGCAAAAGTTGCCCTCTGACACATGCAAAAGTTGATTGACACAGGCCTTAATTGTGGTGCTTGTCACATTTTATTTTCAGACAAAGTACATCTTATCAAAACAGTGGGCACAAAAGATACATTATTTGGATAAATGCACACTCTAATTTGTGACCACATTATACACACCGAACATCATTGTATGATTTGCTAGATATGTTTAGGGATCATGCTCTGTATGCTTTTACAATCCTGCAATGCAATCATACCATAATGCTTGGTGCTGCTGTTTAGTAGGCCAGGCTGTTGTCTCAGATATGTTTTCATAAAGAAACAACAGTGGTAGTTTTTTGTCTTGTTTTGTATTTATTAAAATAACATTCCCTTTGGTAAAACAAGAAACCATATAACAGAAAACAAGGTCAGTAGGCACTGTGCGGGTGTCAGTAAATATTGATTGTCAAGTAAATGCAGTCTCCTTGTTTTGTTTTGTTTTTAATTTTGGAAGAAACCTCAACTTTGTTTTTATTCAAAAAATGTTTCTAAAGTAAGCTAAAGAAGATACTGACTTAAGAGCTGGATAGAGGGCTGTGATTACAGATGTTTTTGAGATGAAACATGAATTAAAGTAGCTGCTGATAACACATACATTTCTTTTGGTATTAAAAATATATTACTTTTTGAGAATGTGAAACTAATATTTATCCAAAATAGAACAAATCTCATATCCTGTACAGTCTTCTCATTCTCCTCTGAAAACTCTAAACTCCCGTCAGATAATAACTAGGATAAGTAAACCTAAACAGACTGCAAAAATAAAAAAGGGGGTCATTTCACAATTTTTTTGTTTTTCTTTTCCCATTTCAAAAACCACCTTGAAAAAGCTTGTTTAAAAGGGTTGCGTTTACAACTTTCTTTCGTACGATTAATTAGAAAGGATCCACTTGGACATCTTACTATTTCACTGGGGGGTATAGGTCTTACTATTGTACTAGGGAACGGGTGGGGGGGTTCATGATCTAGTAATGGACTAAATAAAGGTCCTGCTTTGGGAACGGGAATTCTACACTTTGTGCTGAAAACAGGATTCCCATGAATGGTGAGCAAGTAAAGGGTTACCAGTCCACAGAGTGGCCTGCACTTTCCTGGTATTTAGATCTCGTGAATAGTTTCAGCTTTGAACAGGCCTTTATACTGTATATGTGAGGTGACTGATGCTCAGGGCTGTCTCTCACTTCCTCTGCTGTGTCAACCTGCTTTTGTGTGAAAATGCTATCTGCTGAA
The DNA here is from genome assembly GCF_000935625.1 of Nanorana parkeri. NCBI lineage: Eukaryota > Metazoa > Chordata > Amphibia > Anura > Dicroglossidae > Nanorana > Nanorana parkeri. The sequence continues at coordinate 84,941 of NW_017307715.1, forward strand.
TAAACACTAAAAAGGTACAACTTTTGTTTGCTTTGGAGAACCCACTAGGGGACACCCTGATAGTCAGGAACTGACCAGAGTTTAGTTAGTAGGCCAGATGAGAAGATGTTTTATTTTATGCTATTGACTTGCTGCAAAAAGTCCTCCTGCATTGAATCTATGTTTGTGCACTGCCTTGCTGAATAGAAGTGCAGGACAAACCTGAGTGGACAATTCTTGGGTGTCCCTATCTCATGCATGGTTTGCCACTGCCAATAGCAGGTGAACCTGTCCCCCTTTCAACTTGGTGCTCCGATGCAGGCGGTGCATTTAGGAGACAGTCATCTATTGTAAACAAAATAAAGGAGTTTCTAAAACAGCTTCTATTGACAAATGCGTTAACTGCCAAGCAGATGCAATCCCTAATTGAACCCCATGGGGCTTCCTTAGAGGGACAACAGCTTAACTGCCCAACAGATGCAACAGCTAGACACTCTGTTATTTTTCTCCTGTTCCCTCAGTTAGTTTCAATTTATTACAGAGATATGGCTTAGGGAACTAATTATCTTCTTACATGTCAAAAGCCTGGAACAGCATCCTCTATTCTATACTTCTCTGAAGTAAAAATACTTTGTATTCTGTGTCTTATTAAGGAGCAAAGCTGTCTGTGGATTCTACTGATTCAGAAAGTGGCTTTACCATTCAGACAGACTGAGCTCTAAGAAGGTGTGTAATTGCATAAAGAGGCATTTGAAACAGAATATATGGGTCAGGCTCCATAATAGCCCTATATAGTGTGTTTTTTTTGTCACTAGATATTTTGCTTCCCTAATTTTGTAAATAACTTCACTATCACCTACAGAATAAAGCCTTGTCCTTACACTATCACATTATTCAATCAGAATTCCTTAGCAGCCAAGATGGCCACATTAGTCAAGCCCTTAGTGCCAGTCTGCTAGGGTTTTAAATGCTATTACGAGTTCATTTTTCCCCTTTACAGTATTACATACATACGGTATATACATCATCATTATCTATAGCAGCAGCACCAGCACCAGCAGTAATTTCTGGCTTGTTTGTGAGTTATAAAACCTTCATGAATATTTTTTTTAACAATACAATCACAGGAAGGCAGAACAGATCAGCTCAAACATTCTGGTAGGAATGTCACTAGGGTTGCCACCATGGTTCTGGCAAAATAAGGAACAGGGGGCAGAATAGGAGGTGAAGCTAATAGCATGTTGAACTGCACCCTAATGGACTTAAGGACACTGCTATCTGCATTGAATGATGATATTACCCTCTCCTTGGTGCTGCAGGGGGAGTCCCTCCTTCACATTAGAGTTCCATCTTAACATCAGGAGCCCTCTCTTTCACACCAGGAATCCCCTTCACACCAGAATCCTCCCTTTACATCAGGTGTCCCCCCTTTACATCAGGAGCCCCCTTTCTCATGAGAATCCCTCTTCAGGAGGCCTCTTCACACTATTGCCCTCTCTTTACATCAGTCCAACCTTGACATCAGAGTCCTCCTTCACATCAGAGTCCCACTTTACATCAGGAGCTCCCCTTCACATCAGAGTCCTCCCCTTCTAATCAAAGCCCTCACTTTACATCAGGTATCCCCCCTTACATTATAGTCCCTTCTTTATATTAGGAGCTCCTCTTCACTTCAGGAGCTCCCCCTTAACATCAGAGTCCCCCTTAACACCACCCCCCATCACATCAGAGTCCTCTCTTTCACAATATACTCATCTCTTTAAATCAGAGTCCTCCTTCTCGTCAGAGTCCCCTCTTCATATCACTGCCTTGCACCTTCACATCCGATTCCCCCTTCACACAACTGTTCCCCACTTCACATCAGATGTAGGTGACAACCCTACATCTGACTGCAGACTGGCTGCTGGATTTCAGGCAAGTCTCAGTGTTTAATTTTCAGTTTTCATTCCAATATCTTGCATTTTCCCCTTTCACAAAAATACATATGCTGCATGCACTGCTGAATAACAAATACTGCAAAACTGTCAAACCATGAGACCTCCACTATCAATTGTATGTACATAAATGATTATGTTTCTTGCTAACAAAGAGTCTTTAAAACAACTGCTTTATTAATAATTACCACATTTGAAAACCACAAAAAATAAGCACAAATATAAAGAGAATGTCCTAACTGTCATAGCTCAGTGAATTTTAGCTGTTACCGTTTACAATGGAGCCTAAATCCTCCAGTACTTTCTCAAAGACAATTTATAACTAGAAATTTCTGCCAGATCAGTCATCCTCTAATTAACGCATTTATCTTCACCTTTCAGAGGATGCAATTTTTTTTTGCCTTGCATTCAATTTTATTACATAAACACTTGATAAGGTGACTGTACAGAGATTTTAAACTAGCAATATAATTTATTCTGGAGTTGGTGAACTATAAAATAAAGTTATCTAAGTTCTGTCAAGCTTTAGCAATATGGCATCTTAAAACACACAGGGAATGTGTCTTTGCCCCCAATGGAATTCAGTAGAATAAAAGGATATAATCGTGGAAGATATTAAAATATGCAAGCACCTTCCAGTTCCATTTTATTTTTTGCTAAAAATAAGAGAGGAAATAATAAAGGCAGAATTATTAGTTCAGTGAGGTTCTCACATCTCAGTAAGTCTGTTCTGAGCTTATACAGCTTAATTGACAAGCTCATTATCATTGTGGTTGTGATTAAATGCTCCATTGCCATTTCAAGGATTATAAGAATTCCCTGCTGAGCTTCACATTTCATGAAGAATGTGAAGAACTGCAGTCTTAGAGTGAAGAGCACACATCATATATTTGTTTAAAGAGAACCTGTCACCATACCATGGAGAACAAACACCAACATATTTGTGAAAGAGGGCACCTTTGTGCCACGTGTGCAGTATACAAATGTCAGTTTGGCTCAAAGCCAAAGCTTAGACACACCCCTTCATTGTACACTACAAGTCCCTCTCTATAGGTCTGACAACCCCACCTTGTTTGTGGACTTAATTTTTTTTATACTTTCAGCTCAGATCTTTACTGTGGTTAACTGCTTATACAGTACACTGAGTGTTGACAGTGGAGCAGACCTGAAGGCCATAACCTGGGAGCATCACATAGTGAAGCTCACACCTCTTTGAAGTCGCTACTGTTAAAGACTAGATTCTGCCTATACTCTGTCTCAGTAGTCCAGTGATGTTGATACTGAAAGAGATTTCATTGGGAGCAGTGGTCAGTATATGATGAACTTCTATTAATGAAGTTCATCATATACAGAAAACAGTAGGTCCCCCTGCACTCCTTACAGCGCTTCCGGTCCAAGTGAAAATAGTGGTGCTCGCAGTGACAATCACGGATGGCGCCGTGTACAACAGTCAATGAACGATAGAAATCACCAGCACTCCGTAAATAAAAAATTTAAAAAGTAAATTTATTTAGACTAAACGTCACACATATCGCATAATCCAATTGTTCATCATATACAGACGATTGATTTCTGGGACTGTAAAAGACTAGATCTGTGATACATACCACCCCCTGAGCCAATGAGACCTAAAAAGCTTTGTTGTTAATTTGTTTGTGGAGACTTTTGATTATAATGCTAATTAGAATGACTGGACAGAATGACTGGACACAAAGAACAAAAGGGTTTTTCCAAAAAACAATTTCTTGGTCTCACCGCTTCACTTTAAGATTCATGGCTTGGAGAAGGGCCCTATGTTGACTGGGGATTTGATCATGGTCTCAATCATCCAATCACTGACATTTGTGTTTTACTATACTTTGTTTTGTGTTCTATGCATGCATTTGGATTCCTCTACTAAAACACTTTGCAGCAGAAAAAAACTAAACATTTCCCACTTTGCCCCCTGATATCCAAAGCCAGGGAAGGAATGGTTTCCACTGCTACAGAGTGTTAAAATAAACTTGTGCTGATAAATGTACATAAGCTGCCACTGCAGTTATTTTGAAAATACCAGTTTTGTGACTTCCTTGTTGACCCAACAGCTTTAATACTTTATTAATTACTGATCCAAATTTCAAATCAGTAATTGTGACTTTATTCCCTGGCTTTATCCTTGTTCCTAGCCAGTGATGCAAAAACTATTAAAGTCAAAGGAATCATCCTACAGCAAGGCACCTAGCAGCAATTACAGTTTTTGTATGTCTCTTAGAACAGGTTTACTAAAAGGAGTTGAGTGCTAATAGCAAGCAGTATTGGAGAAAGTGAAGATTGAATTTAAGCTTTGGACACAGGGATTTATTAGTTCTAAAGCAAGGGAACATTTTATATACAATATGCTTCATGTAGTAATGGAGGTAAGTGGCAGCAGAAATTGTCACAGTAGCAGGGGAAAATTATTTAACCATTGTTATTACACATAGATTATGATAGCGAACCGTGAGGTCATGTTGCAGGAAAATAAAACTTGAGGGGCAACAATTCTTAAGATCAGGCAGTGGATCCATACTTTAACTGGGTGATGCTAAAATATCTGCTTCCTAACAGTGAAATTGCAGGACAGAACATGTAATAATAAGGTATGTGACCACAAACATAAGAAAAGAAGCATGCCATTTGCTCCAGGGTTTTCCACAAGGCAAATAAGGGTAAAAAAGCAATCATGTCTATCCACGTCTGGTCCTGTATGTTGCACCCTGTTCTCTTTTTATTCCTAAGGTATGTCACACCTGGAATATCCCAAGGCATTCTATGTAAAGTAGATTTACATTGATTGATAAACATAACTGAGCATAATTGAGACATTATTTTAAGTCTTGTATATCGTTTATTGAAGCAGTTTATGTGAAGCAGTTATTATGGAATCAGAACTGTGTAAGGCTTTCACTAAAATAAACAATATACCTAGAATAGTAATAATATTTTACTTTTTTGAGTAATATAATATTGCAAGGCACACATGACCAGCTTTGTGCTTATAATTGCGGTTGTTCCCTTTCTCCATAAAGCCATGCATAAAATTACCTAGTACACATCTAATGGTGACTCCAAGAATTAAATCAATAATATAGAAGTTGAAAAAACTTGAAGAGTTACCCTCTGAAACTTCAGTGCCACCATATGGCAAATGCAGTGACCACCAAAGGCTTTTTAAAAAAAGGTTAAAACAATTTACGGCTCATGCACATGTTGTTAAATACACTACATTTAGACCTGTACTGCATACAGTCCTCCATGGCAGTGCCCAGCTACCCATGACATTTGTTCAAAAAGCTTGCAATCTGCAAAATAATAAGACTCAGCTATGGGGTTCATGGATTTTTCAATTGTTCGGTGAACATGCATTGAACCGAACTTTGCTTGGTTCACTTATCAATAAATATAACGTAAAATGTATTATACATGCAAACAAGAATAACATACAGCCTAACAAAATGATTGGAGGACACAGATTATACAGATGGCATTTTTCTGAAGTCCCACTAATAAAACTTAAAAAAATAGGCACTTGAAAAAATAGCACCTGAGGCATCATTAAAAATCAACATCCAGCAGACAAAGAAAATGTACATCATGTCGACAATGGAGGGACTGACCCCTATGTACAGAACAGGATGTTGAATGGCAAAAATGTCTTTGCTCTGTTTACCAATATATGGGGATCCAGTACTAAACTATCAATCTTACTGTGCAAGTAGAAAATGTGGAGAGTCCACTGATTACACTATAGAACGTTTAGGTGTTTGCTGAAGAAGTAACTTGTTTACCTTTTTTCGTGTAAAAAAAACATAAAAGTTGCTTTTCATATTTTACCTTGCCCATTTACCCATTTAGCAGACGTATCAAGTATTTGCAATGCTTACTTGCAGTGTTTACATTTCCATAAATTATTTTTGTATTTACTTGCAACGTGCTTTTGAACTTGCTAGAATATTTGACTACTCCAGTCAATTCCCTAGCAGAGCCCCTCCCTGTTGTATTGCCATCTCCAATTCTGGGAGTGGCTAATTAGACTTTCTGCTGGTCCAGCTCTTCACCTCCTCCCCTCTTTTCCTACATAATCTGTTATACCTACAAAACCGTTATGAAAACACAGTACATTATTTCCAGTAGGACTTTTCCCCTCCAACCCATATGTCGAATAAAACGGCATGCTACATTTTTAGTGCATTGCCTTGGATTTTTCCATTCAGTAAAACTAAAAGGGGAAAACACGCCCTAAAGGTAGTTTACCATACATGGAATAATACAGAGAGCAAAGTGAGTACAGACAAGTACAAGGAAACAATATCAACCTTAAATATTTATTTTATATACATATAGCATAAGATGAATGTACACGCTACCTAGGATATGGCTCATCACAGGTTTTACTTATTGCTACACCTAACATAAAAGGCTAGGATGTCTGATAGCAATCAAAGTAGCATTTTACAGGCAATCAAATAAATAGCTCATCTAATTGTTAGTTATATTTTAAACATTGATTAGATACAATAAAAACAACGGAAAGTGTATCTTGATATGCAACCATAAATTAATGATATATGCTAAGAGTGAGTATCAAAATTGTTCTATTTGCAAGTAGCAGACTGTGCATTAGGTATTGCACATGTTTTAATAGATGGCATAATTGAAAGAGGAGAATAGGACTGATGTAACACAAAGAAACAGTAATTACTAAAGATGTGACAAAACGAAGAGATATCACAGGAAATTAAAATAAAGCATTTCAAGGCAGAACAGAAATGTTGGATTCTTTTTTTTCTGGATTCAGCTTCACAGCCTTAACAAAAGATGATAATGGAAACGTTAGCAAGTTATAATTGTTTACCCTTTCTAACTTCACCTGGAAATGAAAAACATATTGAATTCCCAAGCCATGTACTTTTTTTTTTTTTTTAAAGCATTAGTAAAGTGTACAAGACTGAGGCAGGGAGTTATATCTGTAGGATCATATGCACATAAAAACACCACATTAGTTGCAATAAGCCAGCACTAAAATACCTTTATGAAATCTTTTTGTCTGTGGTCATGTGACTTCAATACCTGCAGATCATTGCTACTTAGAAAGAGAGGGGGAATGGTCTCTTATGCAGCGAGTGATCCTTCACTCTGATTGGCAGCTGTCCCTCTCTAACTTTTGAAAGTGTGACTTCTGACAGGAGCCACTGTCAGTCCTTACAGGAACTATGGGGGAGGCATAACACTTCTGTGTGCCTGTTCTACCTTACTTTACAACTGCTGCTATGTAGACATGTGCCATTCGTTTCGTTCCGAATCGAAATTCGGACTACATTTTTATCTCAAATGTCACTTTGCTGCAATGAACGAATGAAACGAAAAACGAAACGACAATTCATACAGACTACTACTGAAAAACTAAATAACGCAAAATCCGAATCAAAATGAAACTAAACACATTTTTTGCCGGTGCACATGTCTACTGCTATGTATTGTATGTGACGTATTTGAAGCTTTTGTATTCCTTTTTTTGCTGCACGAGCCTTTTCTGCAGCACAGAAATGTGTTTGGGGAGGCATTGTTTGCTAATCCCTTCCTGTAATAACTGACAGAGGCTCCTCTCAGAAGTCTCCACTGCAGAGAGGAGATCTTATACAGAGAGTGTTCCATATTTTCCAAGCTACTGAAGGCAGAGTGAGCTCACCCAACCCAATTATCAGTGAGGTCACCCAATCTCAGATCACTCTCTGCATAAGATATTATACGCCCTTGCTCTAACTTTTGACAATGTAACGCCTGACGGAAACCGCTGTCAGTCATTTCAGGCTGAGGTGAGCAGGGGGCATGTTCAATAGGACAATAAGACTGCAGGCACACACCCTGTGGTGTCTGATATACAGATGATGGCATGCAATGTGACCACACTACCATGGGTTTGCAGCCATGGTTAGTGGGGTGAGAACAATATAAAAAGCAGGGTAATGTAGAAAATACTTGCGGGACCAACAGATTTAGTCTATATTAGCAGCCACAGACAATAAACAGACTACAATGTACATGTTTACTGGGACTTAGGAATGGATTAAAATTAGGGATGCTCAGATACAAGTGCCGATACTTGGCATTTTCACGAGAAGTAACAGGGTTGCAGTGATTGCAACTGCGACTGGCCCCTGGCGCTCCACCACTGCCCTGAAATCGTTAGGCTGTATTGTTTTAAAAAATTGTCACATGACACTAAACAAAAACATATCAATAATTGGTATCTGTATTACTTTGACAAGTATCAGTACTTGGTCTGGAAAAAGTGGTATTGGTGCATCCCTAATATATATATATATATATATATATACGTTGCCTCCTAATTTTCGAGTTTTTCTCTAGTCTAGTCTTGGAGCTGGAAAAGTATCTGTACTTGTACTTGAACCAAGTATGGTACTTGGTATCTGAACATCCCTAATTAAAATAAAGTTATATATTAGGTTTACAATCACTTAAAAAGAGAACTATGGGGTACACTGTTTATAGCATTTTTAGATTCCTGATGATACAGGAGTACATTTTGCAATGTACTCCTTTAATTTAAAATTCACCATAAACTCAGGAATCACTGTAAGATTGATATGACAAGTATAGGTACACTTTAATCAATAAAAAAAGAAACAAAAGTGGATCAATCTACCAGTCCAAAAAATGAATGTACTTAGAAGACCACATTAAGTTTAAGTGACTATTTTAATATATTTCACAGTTTGTTTAGTAGGGTTTGCAATTGTAGACCATCATTAGATTCTCATATTACATAGTTACATAGTATTTGAGGTTGAATAAAGACATTAGTCCATCAAGTCCAACCTATTAGGATCTCATTCTAGGAGTACCCGTACCCCTGTATATTACGGTCCCTTAAGAAATCGTCCAAAAGTTTCTTGAACAAATTGCAACATAATTTATGCCATATGCTTTTCATAGGGAAATACAATTTAAATGAAGTTTACTTTTTTGAAATATGCACAAAACAAACTAGAAAAGCAGTTCCTCAGCTGTTAGATTGTGTTTGCAACATATGGCAATCTGCAATTAATACCACAGCTTAATGAACATTAAAACAGGGATGCTTAGTTGAAATTACTCTTTTAATCATTCATACTTCCCAAGCAGATCAGAAGTATTTTTTTTGCATTAAAATGATCTAATTTTAAGGTACCATTGAATCTGTTGTTCTGTGCAGTTCTATAACTTCAGCAATCCTCCTATACCTTTGAGTTATGTTTTAGTTGTTACTAATTAAAGCACACTAGAAATCTCTTATATTCATAAGAGAGGCTATTCCTAGCCCATTTGCCTTTCCATGGGATAGCTGAGGGCTACGTCTTAGGCAGGTTTTATAATCAGACTGCTCAAATTAACTAGTTGTTAGGGAAAATCCTGCCTTACATACTGTATCTGTGCAGAAACTTAAATAACAATTATCCTGTCTCAGTCTGGTTACTGAAGCTAATGTTACTGCAAAGGGTAATAAAAGAGCTATGGTGCATCATGAGTTTAGCTACCTTAAAAGTAACTGCATTAAAGAAGATCTCCAGGAATTTGAAAAGTTAACCCTGCAGTGGGATTACCCCCTCACTGCAAGGGTTAAATGCTCCTTTTAGTCTAAGGGCCTTAATACAGAATATATACTCGCCTGATGCTCAAGTCCTGTGGCAGTGATGGCTCACATCTCTCTCCCTCCGACCCTCGATGTCGTATGTCCTTTTATGTCCTCACGTCTAATACACTGTAATAGATGTGATGAGGGCAGTGCTCCTTAGACTGACAGAGCCCAGGGAAGAAGAGGCTGCAGTGACTGGTTTAGCGAGAGCGAGGATCAGGTAAGTATTTCTTCTTTATTTTTGCTCCCAAGATAAAGAAGCACTTAACCTTTGCAATGCGGCGAAAGCTCCACTGCAAGGGTTACCTTTTTAATTTCCTGGAGTTCCTCATTAAGTATTAGTAGTATGCGTTTGAAGATTTTCAGATGTTTACAGTAAATCACAACACAAGTCACAAATGTTAGTATCTGTTGGTGCTTGATGCTTGATTTGTTAAGGAAAAAATAAATAATATGTGTGTGTGTCTGTATGTGTATATATATATATATATATATATATATATATATATATATATATATATATATATATATATATATATATATATATATATATATATATATATATATATATATATATATATATATATATATATATATATATATATATATATATATATATATATATATATATATATATATATATATATATATATATATATATATATATATATATATATATATATATATATATATATATATATATATATATATATATATATATATATATATATATATATATATATATATATATATATATATATATATATATATATATATATATATATATATATATATATATATATATATATATATATATATATATATATATATATATATATATATATATATATATATATATATATATATATATATATATATATATATATATATATATATATATATATATATATATATATATATATATATATATATATATATATATATATATATATATATATATATATATATATATATATATATATATATATATATATATATATATATATATATATATATATATATATATATATATATATATATATATATATATATATATATATATATATATATATATATATATATATATATATATATATATATATATATATATATATATATATATATATATATATATATATATATATATATATATATATATATATATATATATATATATATATATATATATATATATATATATATATATATATATATATATATATATATATATATATATATATATATATATATATATATATATATATATATATATATATATATATATATATATATATATATATATATATATATATATATATATATATATATATATATATATATATATATATATATATATATATATATATATATATATATATATATATATATATATATATATATATATATATATATATATATATATATATATATATATATATATATATATATATATATATATATATATATATATATATATATATATATATATATATATATATATATATATATATATATATATATATATATATATATATATATATATATATATATATATATATATATATATATATATATATATATATATATATATATATATATATATATATATATATATATATATATATATATATATATATATATATATATATATATATATATATATATATATATATATATATATATATATATATATATATATATATATATATATATATATATATATATATATATATATATATATATATATATATATATATATATATATATATATATATATATATATATATATATATATATATATATATATACAGACACACACACATACCTGTATTGTGAGTCAGCACCAGTCCTATATAGATCACTGTCATAGGTCAGGCAATCCCACTCTATAAAACAACTTCTGGCACTATTCAAGAAGTAGGCTAAGACCGGCTGTTATGATCTGCTACATTAAGGGTTCAGTTTAATTCTGTGGCTTTTTAGTTAATATCGCTGTGAAAACTCCACCACCTAATAAATCCATATGCATGATTTCAAGTGAACATTTCCACATACATTATGTGACAAACACCCCTGATGCTACACGTATTCCGGCCCTGATACATGTAATAACAGATAAGGTTTCCACCATTTCTTCAAGCCAAACCCGAACACTCTAGCACCGCATGGCAATTTGTTGGTAGAATATGCAGGCGAGAGCCAGGAGAGTCAGCCAGGAAAGAGAGAGAGAAAAGAGAGAGCGGAGAGAGGCAGCCAGGGGAGAGAGTGAGGAGAAACAGCCAGGAGAGAGAGAGAGAGCCAGGGAGCATATTTAGACATCCACGAGAGAGAGAGAGAGAGAGAGAGAGAGCGAAAAGAGACAGCTAGGAGAGAGAGGGGAGAGACAGTTTGGAGAGAGAGGGGAGAGACAGTTTGGAGAGACACACGGGATAGAGCGAGGAGAGACATTTTTCTGCAATACCTCTTGAAAGTAAATATAAAACAAACCCCAACTTACAATATTGCAAAAAGGCATGAGAGAGCAATACAATATGTCAATATGTTAACCACAAAGGCTGATAACCACACACTGACAGATAAAGGAGATATAAGAAGAAGAACAGCTCAAATACCTTTCCCTGCCAGAATGTCGGACCATACCACCTTCTATAATGGGGGGGGTGCATAATTTGCTTATCAATTAACCATTATACATTATTTACATATGTAAATTGGACCACCCATTCATATGTAAATATCACAGCTGAGCCTATTTTCAGTGGGGAGTCAGTAGCCCCTATCTTAATTTTAGTTGCCCCTGTCTGCCTGACATCTTGTGCCTGAGTTTCAGCTGCCATGAAACCTGAACACAGCATTCAAAACCCATGAACCATAGACAGGTGGCAACCCTAATAACAGATCATAATCCTAAAATGTACAACCTTCCAGATAGATTATTAAATAATCTCTGCATCACATACATTCAACATACATTCAATGCTAAGAAAAGGATGCCTTCTACTCACATGATATTTTAAAATGTTATTTGTTGTAATTTAAACCAAACAACAAAGGATATATATTTGAAATAGTGTTTATCTATACTGAGCAATCCAACACATTAAAATAATTCTTTTGTTATGATGAATACACAAATAGAATTGAATATTTAATATCACCGCAGATTAAAGGTGATCTATTAGGAGTATTTTTTAGTTTCAGTGAAGTAAGACATGTGCAATTCGTTTTCGTTCCGAATTGAAATTTGGACGAAATTTGGGAAATTCTGAGATTCGGATGTAACGAATGCAAACGAATCCGAATTTCCGATTACGAAATGCGTTAGCGGTAGTGTGGACAAAATTTCATATGATGTCACGACTCGCTCCACCCATCTGTTTACATGCTAGCAGGAATGTCATTTTGCGGCGAGTTTTCGTCGGGTTCGGATGATTTGCCGTGCGGTGGGACTTTTTTTATTTCGGCGGGTCGGTGGGCATCGTGCATCGTGATTGACGCTGGATTACATCAATGTAGCCATTATATTTTTTTTAATTAAAGGGATTGTCAAAAATTGGCTCTTTGTTTTTTTTCAATTAAAGGATTTTATCTAAAGTCTGGACTTTTTAAAATAGAAAAAGAGATGCAGGACACAAAGTCCTCAATCTCTTTTTCTGCAGCCCATGTTATCAATGAACAGGAATCCTCTATGAGTGTTCCTGTTCACTGATAACTTGAGAATATAGTATGTTTACTATAACTACAACTATGAATGAACAGGAGGGGATATAGATCACCTCCCATTCATTCATAATTGAGGATATAGTACACATACATATCCTCAGTTATCTACATCACTGATCGCTGAGTATTTCTAGCCTGCTCTTCTCTCTGACACGTTATCACAGGAGGCTGAGCGAGCGGTGCGGGAGGAGAGCTCAGCCTCCTGTGACAGCGCTGTCTACGCCCCCACAGTGGTCTGCCGCACTGTGATAGGCGGCCGAGCGGTGTGGGAGGAGAGACACCGGCCGTTCACATCGATCTCCTCCAGAAGCGTTCGGCCGGCTGTCACTTTCTCTCCTCCCCGCTGGGACACAGAGCAGCGCCCAGCGAGGAGAAGAGAAAGCAGGGATGCGCTGATGTATCGGCACAAAAATGGCACTCTCGGCATTTAGCCAAAAGTGCCATTTTCGGCCTATATGTTTCGGCGGATATATCGGTGCATCCCTAGTAATAATCAACCTCAGAATATTTTCTCCATAGCTTCTTTGGAACAATATGTAACAAGGCTCTTTTCAAATGAATTTAATTTTATCCACATATGCTGAAATGTTAACTGTAGAAAAAAAAAAAAAATTACTTTCTCAAAAGAACATTTTATACTGTCTCTGTAAACTGTCTGTCTAGTTAGTTATAATGCATATTCAAAGTTTTACCTTAAAATGGTCAGTCTTCATACAGGGAAAATATTGATATGATTGAAGTTGACAGTGCTAGTCTCTTTCAATGCAATTACTGCTGTCTTTCTCCTTTATAATGGTTCTCTGCACTCAGACCCTAATTATATGATTAGCAAGAAAAATTGTTTGTTTTTGGCCATATGAGTAATTTAAAAGGAGTAAGGGAGCAAATTAATGTGTCTGAAAAAAAACAGTCTATGTTGCCCATGTAGGTAAATGTAAGTAAATGTTTTTATGTATCTATTGCAGGTAAAAACTGGAAGGGGAATTTGTTTTCTGCGGGGACACATTTTCATATAAGAATTCTAATGTGATTTGGGTCCCTGCATTCTTTTCACTCATTACATCATGGCACCTATATATTCCAGACAGGCATGTGAAATGCTAATATATGCGAATGAAGGCATGCTGCTAAAAGGGACAAATAACTCTCAAGGCTTGTTCACACTATAGGTGGTGACTGGCATTTTCAGCAAGGCAATAGCTAGTGTGAATAAGCCCTGAATTTGCTTAAGAATAAGTGAGACCACCCTGTTAAATTAGGATAAGAAGGAGACAGGATTGTCTTCCATAGGAAGTCAGGTCATCACACTTATTGGATAGTACACTGGATGCAGGATAAATGGCTGGGTAATCTAACCCCATGCTGCAAGGCACCTGCTCCTCATTTTACGCTTGCAGGGATTTGGCCGAATGAAAGGAGAACTGGGCAAGTTAATGTATTAAGGCAAAGGGGAAGTTTGTAGGCACATCTGTAAATGCCACACCAGACTGAATTGACTCCATGAAAAACCTAAAAATAATATATCCTTAATACTATGGATTACCTGCTTAAGCTTTTTTAAATCTTCGTCAAGCTCCAAATTGTCCAGGATAACTGCCACAAACAAGCTCAGCAAAATCTGTTGAAGAAAACATTGAAAACAAGATTCCTTTAAATTTTTGCATATCAGAAACATATAATATATTTATTAAGTGTTTAACAAAAGGTATTGTGACTCCAGTTAATGTAATAGTGACTTATCCCTTCCTGAGACCTTTATGACTAGCCTGAATTTGAGCAGAGACAATTACTGCAGACAATCCTTATCAGATAGCTGAGCTCATCAATTACTTTGCATCAACACATATATTTATTGCATGCAGAAGGGTTCACGCCAACAATATA
The DNA here is from genome assembly GCF_000935625.1 of Nanorana parkeri. Taxonomy (NCBI): domain Eukaryota; kingdom Metazoa; phylum Chordata; class Amphibia; order Anura; family Dicroglossidae; genus Nanorana; species Nanorana parkeri. The sequence goes on from NW_017307715.1 coordinate 100,115, forward strand.
ATGCAGCAGATGTTGGTATTTGAAGTAGTCAAAAGGAATATTTCTATCCTCACATCAGTATGTCTTGCAGGACATAAAGAAGGAAATCACAATGAGGAAGGAGGAAATTGCATTCCACAAAGGGGAGGATGCACACAAAAATAAGTCTAGCAAAACAGTGACCAAAGGGTGGCAGCATAACAATAAACAATTAACTGAATGACAATGCTCTGAGGTAAAATACGCATGTAATTGCAGCACAACAAGCACATTGGTAGTCCACATCACTCCATACTGTGTTCCTATGAACTACATTCCAGTAACTAAGCAGTTCATTCCTTATTTGTTCTACTGCTGCATCTTATTGTTATTTCATTTTTAATAGGTTTTTATTAAAGCACTTGTCCATACAATGACCATTCAACTGTGGTACCATAAAGCTGTTTGATACAAAATCCCATGTATGTCTCCATTGTTAACTAGCAGACCAAAGCTGGCCATTGACCTATAGATTATCTGCATATTTTCTATGGTCAGATACAAAAAGTGCAACAGATTCCTCCATCTATGCTAAACTGTGTGGATGGAGGAATCTCCCACTGGGCCAAGCTTCAGTATCTTGCTAGTCGTCCCCGCTGGCTCTCAAAATACCTAAACAATGCCTGCATCCAATCAGATTGTTCAGGTATTTTCAGAGCCAGCGGGCCCGACTAGCAATATACTGAAGTTTGGCCCAGAGGGAGATTCCTTCATCCACACAGTTTAGCGTAGAGGGTGGAATCTGTTGCACTTTATCCATCCGATCATAGAAAATCTGCAGATAATCTATAGGTGTATGGCCATCTTAAGTCTGCGGTCTTGTGGGGCCACATGTGGGGAAGACAATCAACTGAAGTACTTCCATCAAACCATCCCTTAGGTTGTCATTTTCTTATAAGGTGTGAACGGAGACAATAGTGTGAGGGAATGAAAGGAAAAGCAAAGCAAAAAAAAAGTGGGGGGGGAGTAAACAGTTTATAGAACACAAGATAGGTAAGATAAAAGAAGAGGGGGCAATAGTATGAGGTAGACACCAGGGCCCCTTCAAAATTCACTTTTAAGATGAAAACTCCTATAAAGTAGTAAAGCTTCAAGGCAGAAGTGCACCATGAGTAAATCGGACCTCTGGAGAGGGGGCACCGGTGGTGGGTTCCCCTTTCTATACGAACAGTGCTGTAGAAATGGTTAAGGTATCATACTTTGGTTTGTAATATAATGGTTGAAGCTTGGAGAAAATGTGGGTGTAAAAACCCATTTCTGTTGTGCAAAGAGCATATAGTCCCATGATAAAGCATTGAATACTTTATGAAAGTCAAGTCCCAGGAGCATGCCTATGATATGTTGTTGATGTATTAAATAGATTAAATGGATTACTTTATGAGTATTATCCGATGCTTGTCTATGCAGGACAAAGCCCTCTTGATCTTTGTGGATTAGCATATGTAAGAATGAATTAAGTCTTGTAGATATTTAGACAGTAATTTCATATCAACATTTAGGAGTGAGATAGTCCTATAATTATGGGGGTCCGGGGAATCGTTGCCTGTCTTCGATAGCATTAAGATGTGTGCCATTGAAGAAGAATTATGTAGGTCTGTGTGAGTGTAAAGGTGATTGAAAAGGTTGGTAATATGAAATGGAAGCTTCTTGTAGAATAATTTTTATAGTAGAAAGGCAAAGAGCTGGAATCCTATTGTTATTTCAAACATGCACTTTCTTCAATTATAGCTAAAAAAAGAATCTCAATACCTTTTCAGTACCTCTGTTCTTTAATTTCTTCACTATTACAGCAGTAGTAGAGTACTGTACCATGTTAGCTATCAATTAATGCAGAAAGCTGGAAGTTTAATTGATATCCTTCATTGGCTAATTAATGTTATTAAAGATGCAAGCTTTTGGAATGACTTAGTTCCCTTCTTCAAGATATATAATTCTGAAAATGTTGTTATGCCCCGCTTATCTCAGCCATGACAGCTTCGATCCCAGACAGATAAACAAATCTATGTTCAGACTAAAGGATACCATCAGATCCGTTCAGACACCACAGACAGAAATGGCCAACTAAAACACCTCAGGAAAGATTTTTTTCAGGAATATATTCCAGTGACAACCAACACGCTATTAACATCCCTAGAACCAATCTTTTATGTTATAAACAAAATTAAAAGTATAATTGGGTCTCATTGGTGGCCACCTATAACCCTTGCCTTGAAGTTATACGAAAAATTAAAAAAAGAACTCCAGCCTTTTCTGCATTAGGATGAAAGACGTCAAGAAATGTTCTCAGAACCACCTCTCCTAGCAAATCGGCAAGCACCCAATCTGAGGCAACTTATTGTGAGAAGATCTCTAAATAGCCCAGTACTAAATGGATGCATTCAGAAGCGATGTGAAACCTGCATACATATCAACAGCACCCATAGGGTACCAGTACCAGGATCACAGCAGGAGTACCGAATACAGAACACTTTTACCAGAAGATCCTTAAACTAGGTATACCTGTTATGTTCAAAATGCACAGTACTCTATGCATGGGAGACAGGTGAAACTCTTACCCAATGAATGAACTTTCACAGATTCTCAATTAACAACAAAACAAACGCTCCTGTAGTGGCCTTTTTCTGCAGCACAGGCTACAGCAAAATTTGATATCAAGATTCTGGCACTGATGGGGAACTTAAAACCGCAGACAGAGAAGTTGAATTGGGAATGCAAATGCGTTTGCATTTCAAAAGGACTTTCATGACTTTGACAGATGTGGCAAGTATGGACTTATCTTTTATTTAATTAGCTCAATAACACTTTCATGACTTGATTACTTACAATAATCTTTAATATTTAAGTGGGTCAAGAAATGTGGTCGTAATTTATTAATTGATGTATTTTATTGCTTCTCCAGTGTTTGGACATTTCCAAAGGACCTTTAGTCATTTAGGTAAGGATTTCTTCTTATAGACTTCTTATTGATTACCCCAATGACATCCCTCATCTCTGTCTCTATAGACTAATATTGTACGGTAGCCATTACTACTCAAGCATATAAAGATAAAATATTTTTTTTTCAAAGTTATAGTTATATATTACATTGCCCCTTCTTGTAACTCTGTGCATAAATATGTGAGTTTCAGAACCATATTCAGAATTGTATAACACCTGAAAAAGGTATATAAGTGTAATGCGGTAGGTCAGGAGGACGCCCCACCTCCTTAAAGGTACAGAGACACACAAGGGATCCCGCACATCCCATTGGCAGCTGAGAAACCCCATGCGTCGCTGCACCAAATCGGTAAAGCAAAACAAAAGGACCCAACCCCTGAGGGTCCCCTACTGGGGGCCAAGGGACCAGGCCTGTCAGGATTGCGGGAATGGAACATCCGGACAAGGAGTGGAGCATGAACCTCGGAGGCGGGTTCCCAGGAGTTGTCCTGCGGACCGTAGTTCATCCAACGGATCAGATACTGTAAACGGTTTCTATGTAGACGGGAGTCTAAGATATGCCCGACTTCGTATTCCTCCTGGCCGTTAACCTCGACTGGTGGCAATGGGACCGGAATCCTACTGGGGAAGGTGTTGGGACGGTAGGGCTTGATCAGAGAGAAGTGGAACGCCGGATGAACCCGTAAAGTTGACGGCAATACCAGCCTTACGTCTGCCGGGTTGATCAGCGAGTGGATGGGAAAAGGACCAATGAATAACCCACTAAATTTGCGTGATGGCGTCTGCAGTTTAAGATGTTTGGTGGATAACCATACTAGGTCACCGTTGTTGTATGCAGGTGGAGTTCTCCTGTGACGGTCGTAGTAGGTCTTCTGCTTGCCCTGGGCTTTAGCGATGTTGTCCCGTAGATGGGGAAGAAGCTCCTTTAGGTTGTTGACATAATCCTCAGCCGCTGGGTTGTTGGTAGGAATCTCCTGAGGGATGGAAACCGTAGTTAGCATAGAAAGGCGAACAACCTGTGGTAGAACTGGTATTGGTGTTATATGCAAACTCGGCTAGGGGAAGTAACTCATGCCAGTTGTTTTGTAGATGTGTGCAGTAACAACGGATATATTGCTCTAGACAGCGGTTTACTCGTTCGGTTTGCCCATTTGTTTGAGGATGGTAGGCAGAGGATAAGCGATGGTCAATCTGGAGTTTGAGACAGAGAGCTTTCCAGAATCTGGAAATGAACTGCGATCCCCGATCCGACACAATCCTGGAAGGGATTCCATGGAGTTTGAAGACATGCTGTGTCAGGATCTCGGCAGTCTCCTTGGAGGTTAGTAGTTTAGTGAGAGGGACGAAGTGAGCCATTTTGGTGATGTAGTCGACTGCGACTAGGATCGTGTTGAAACCGCCTGAGCGGGGTCACTCAACGATAAAATCAAGTGAAACGGCCTCCCATGGTTTTTCGGGTATAGGGAGACTTGTGAGAAGACCGAAAGGGGGCCTGGCTTCGTGTTTAGAACAGGCACAAGTCTCGCAGGACGTCACATACTCCCTTATAGTCTCCTCCATCTTTGGCCACCAGAAGTGACGGCGAAGGAGATCCAGGGTCCTGGTGATGCCGGGGTGGCCAGCTAGAGGTGCGTCATGAGCAAGTCGGAGCATTCGATGGTACAGGTGAGTTGGAACGTACAGCCGATTATTCTTATAGAGCAACCCCTCTTCATTCCTCTCTCGCTCCATTGGAGGGTTTTCTGTGGCTATGGCCTGCTGCAATTCCTCTTTGAGGGTCAAGATGGTGCATAGAATTTTCTGCTGTGGGATGATACGGGAATTTGTGCCAGAGGAACATTGGGGTTCTTCCAGGTGGGATAGGGAATCGGCTTTTCCATTCCTTGAACCAGATCGGTATGTGATGACAAAGTGGAATCGGTCGAAGAAGAGAGCCCAGCGTATCTGCCTGGAAGAGAGTGTTTTGTTTCGCTGAAGATATTGTAGGTTTTGATGGTCCGAGTATACTATAAAGGGGAGTGTAGTACCCTCGAGAAGGTGTCTCCATGTCTCTAGGGCGGATTTCACTGCTAACAACTCCTTTTCTCCTTCTGGGTAGTTGATTTCAGCGGGAGTGAGGGATCGAGAATGGAAATCCACAGGGTGAAGTGGTCCGTCAAAGGACGGTCTTTGGGATAGGATAGCCCCCAGAGCCAGATGGGAGGCGTCGACCTCCAAGATGTATTGTAGGGTAGGATCTGGTAACCTTAGGATGGGTGCAGTAGTGAACCGGCATTTCAGGGTATCAAAGGCCTCCTGTGTTTTTGCGTTCCATACGTAGCTTGTGTGGATACTTGTCAGTTGGGTTAGAGGTTTCACAATTAGGGAAACATTCTTGATGAATTTGCGGTAAAAGTTTGCGAATCCAAGAAATCTTTGTAGTGCCTTCCTATTCTGGGGTCTGGGCCATTTTTGGATGCACTCGATCTTTCCAGGATCCATCTGTATGCCTTTCTCGGAAATGATGTAGCCAAGGAATGCGATGGTGTTGGATTCGAAAGTGCACTTCTCTAATTTGACGTATAAATTATGTATTCGTAGCCGAGAAAGGACACATCTGACATGCTTGCGATGGTCTGTGATGTTGTCGGAGTAGATGAGGATGTCGTCCAAATAGACTACTAAACACACAGAGGAGATCCCTGAAGATGTTGTTCACGAAGAACTGGAAGGTGGCAGGCGCATTGCACAGGCCGAAGGGCATGACAAGGTACTCGTAAAGACCATAACGCGTGCGGAAGGCGGTCTTCCATTCATCCCCCTGACGGATTCGGACCAGATTATAAGCGCCCTTTAAATCCAGTTTAGTGAATAACTTCGCGGTTTGTAAGCGTTCCAATAATTCTGGTATGAGAGGAAGGGGGTATCTGTTTTTTACAGTGATTTTGTTCAACTCTCTATAGTCGATGATGGGACGCAGGCTTTGATCTTTGTTCCGGACGAAGAACATGCCAGCTGCTGCTGGTGAAGTGGACGGTCTTATGAAACCTTTCTTCAAATTTTCATCGAGATACTCATTTAGGTGGCCCAATTCGGGCTGTGATAAAGGATATATATGCCTGAAAGGGATGTTACTGCCTGGAAGCAACTCAATCGGACAATCGTATGGTCTATGTGGGGGTAGTAACTCTGCATTCTTCTTGCTGAAAACATCAGCGAAGTCATGGTATGCCCTGGGTACCAATTTGACTTCCGCTGGGGTCAGTGACTGAACCTGTAATAAAGAAGTATCTTTGTAACAAGTCTCCTCACAATATTGGGAGGAGAGGAGCACACTCATGTTTCCCCAACCTAGAGTGAGTTTGTGAGTACGCAGCCAGGCTAGTCCTAGGATGATGGGAAAATGAGGAGAAGGTATCACGTCTAAGCAGATGTATTCTATATGTGTAGATCCTGTCACCATAAGTAGAGGTTGTGTTTGTGTAGTGATAGGACCCGAGGTCAAGGTGTTTCCGTCAATAACTCTCAGAGAGACAGGATTGCTTTTAATGCATACAGGAATTTTATTGGTTTTAACAACATGGGAGTCTATAAAATTTCCACACGCTCCGGTGTCAATCATAGCCTCGAGGGTAATTCGGGTTTGGTCCCACTGCAGAGAGACAAGAATTTTGAAATAGTTAGATTCGGAAAGTTGGGGGTTTAAAAGCTTGCAGAGGTATGATGACTTACCCGGCTTTTTCTTCCTAAGCAAGGGGCAGTCTTCTGTGGTGTGATGTGGCCCACCACAGTACATACAGAGCTGGAGGGACCTTCGCCTAGACCTCTCCGTTGAGGTAAGCGGTCCCCTAATTGCACCTATTTCCATGGGTACAACGGACTCACCAGGTGGACCCCGGGGGGCCACGTATGTAACCCCTGAGAGTCTCTTAGCTTTCCGTTCCCGAAGTCTCCTATCAATGGATATGCTGAGCTGCATGAGAGAATCCAATGTAGGGGACATCTCTGTGCGGGCCAACTCATCCTTCAGGGTCTCCGATAGGCCGAGCCAGAACTGTTCTTTTAGGGTGACGTTGTTCCATTCGGACTCGGTGGCCCACCTTTTGAATTGGGCAATATAATCTTCGACGGGGTGCTTGCCCTGTCTTAGTGCACGTAGGGCAGATTCAGCGGAGATCTGCTCGCTGGGTTCATCGTATAGTAGATCCATGGCGGCACTGAAATCCCTGAACGAGTTTAGAATTGGATCGTCTCTCTCTATGAATGTGTTAGCCCAAGCTCGGGGTTCCCCTCTAAGGTAGGAGATGGTGGGGCAAACTTTGGTTCTGTCGGTGGCATAAGTACGTGGCTTCATGTCAAACAGTAGTTTACAGGCATTGATGTATTCCCTGTAACATTTCCTATCCCCAGAGAAGGTATCTGGTGGGCTTATTTTAGAATCAGGGTTGTCAGGAGAAACTACCCGAGTCGGGAGGTTATCGGTGACGTATGACCTGAGCGACCGATTTTCCGTCGAGAGGTCCGTGACCATCTGCGAAAGTGCGTCAAGTCTTTGATTAAACGCACCCATGTGGTTGACTACCTCTGATGGATCCATTTCTTCCTTTTAATAAGGGGTTCGTGCTATCTGTAATGCGGTAGGTGAGGTTATAATGGATGGCGTGGATCTCAGCTTCAGAGGACTATATATCTATGATTCAGTGTAATAGTTCAATTTACACAGGCAGGTAGCAGTTAGTTTGGGAGACCCAGGTGAGATTTAGAATGCAAGTGGTTTATTATAGAATAGGTTTTATACAGTCAAGATTGGGAGCAACTGGTATTAACTGATATCATATGGCAGTTCACAGTATTATGGTCTATGCATTATGTAGTTCACAGTATTATGCTCTATGCAATGGCAGTTCACAGTAACATGATCTGTTAGTGTAGGATACTTGCGGTGAGAAGATCTGGGGTGTGTTGCTGCCACCCTGTGGCCACGGATGTGAAGTGTGGGTCTTCCCTGTGCTGATGGCACTGGAGATCTCTCTACTCAGGAAGGTGGAAAAGGGCAGAGCCGTGGAGAGGCTGACACAGCCTTGGAGGAGGGGCTCTGTCCGGTCCAACAAAGTAGGAGCAGGAGGGGGCTCTATCCGGCCCAATAACGGGTGGTGAGATGAGGCTCTGTCCGGCCCAATAACGTGGGAGCAAGAGGGGCTCTATCCGGCCCAATGGCGGGTAGTGTGTTGGGGCTCTGTCCGGCCCAATAGTGCGGTCTGCTGTGGAGGGTATTTGGCTGGCGTCAGGCTCCTAGCACGAACGCCAGGCAAATGACTCCGTTGCTTTAAGAAGGACCCGGGGGAGGAGTCCGGTGACGTCACCGTTCGTGACGTCATCCGAGCTCCGACGGAGCCGCTCGTGTTGCCGGAAGCAGGCTACAAGGTAGGACCGTTACAATAAGACATTTGGAATGCTTATCAATTTAAGAACTTAAATTAGCCAATAGAGGGCTGGAATGGGAATGCAAATGCATACCTCTAGGCAGGACAGTAACTTTATTAGCCACTATGATTTTAATTAAATTTCTGACTTCTGAAAATAAAGTCAGTTTCTCCTCAAGCCTGTGATCAAGTGTATATAAACATTTCAAAAGAACTTTCATGGATGTGGTAAGTATACCTGGAATTATCTTCTAGTCAATTAGCCCAATAACACTCTGATTACTTATAGTAGTATTCAAGTGTGTCAAGAAATGTAGTTGTAATTCATTCATTGATTTATTTTATTGCTTCTCCGGTATCTGAACATTTGAAAAGGACCTTTATTTGAGCTAAGGATTTCTTATTATAGACTTCTTATCAATTACTCCAATAACACTGTTGATCTCTGTCTCTAGAGACTAATATTTTACATAGCTAGTACTACTCAAGAGTGTTAAGAAAAAATAGTTGTATTGTTTCAAACAGTTGTATAACTTTGGCCCTTTTTGTAACTCTGTGCAGAAATATGTGAGTTTTCAGAACCATACGCAATTGTATAATGCTTGAAAAAGGTATCTAAGTCATCTGGAATGCTTCCATCTTTAATAACTTAAGTTACTTAAGCCAATAAAGGACATCCATTTTTTTTCCACTATTCACAACGTGACATCACTTGATTTAGGGTAGGTAAACACTAGTAACTAAAAAAGTTTTTGATGTACCATTTGCAGCTGCATTTTATACAGTTAGCTCATAGTAACATTTTTGCAGAGAAACTGTAATTCACCTCTATGATGGCTGCAGGTGCACTTTCACAATATACATTTTAATGTGCATTTTATACAACTGAATAGAACATGAAACATTTGGCTAACTTCATTGCCTATTAACTGCCATATTGTACAGATTCCAATCTGTACACAAATAATTGTGCTTGGAAACTACATATAATAGGGACCAGCACATAATCCTTTTCTTGCATGAAAACTATTTTTTTTGGACAGCTCATACATTTTAGCATCACTCACAATGCTGTTTTTAAATCTATTAACATGACTTATTTAACTAATACTACTGAAACTATTTACTAGACATGTGTGATTCGGTTCGTTCCGAAATTCGTTTCAGACGAATTTTCGGAAATTCAGGGATTCAGATGCATCCGAATTACAGCTAAGACGAATGCAAACGAATCCGAATTCCCGATTTCCCGAAATTCGTTAGCGGTAGTCCGGCCGGAATTCTTTTCTGGACGAATTATGTTGCAGCAAAATGACATTAGGGAAAAAAATGAATGTTTTTTTTTTTACAGTCTGCAGATGAAAAAAAAAGCGTGAGGTTCCCCCCCAATTCATACCAGACCCTTTAGGTCTTGTAGAAATGTTAGGAGGGACCCCCCCAGTTATAACACACAAAAAAGTGCGTGGGGTTCCCCCCAAAATCCATACCAGACCCTTTAGGTTTGGCAGGAATTTTAAAGGGGAACCCCAGCCCCCAAAAATGGGGAAAAAAAGTGGGTCCCCCCTAACAGTCCTACCAGACCCTTTATCCGAGCACTGGCCTGGCAGGGCAGGAAAGGGGGGGCGATCGAGCGCCCCCCCCCTCCCTGTGCCTTACCAGGCCACGTGCCCTTGGCATTGGGTGGGGACAAGGGCCTATTCCACACACAACCCAATGCTATTCAGGTCTGTGAGCCGAGGTGTCATAATTCTTTTCAGATGACACCTCGGCTCACAGACCCGAATAGCATTCGGAACCTCATGAATAGTATTCGGGAGTTCCGAATGCTATGTAGCTTTTGACAGCTGAGAATGTCAAATGGGCGGAGCAAGCTGTGACGTCACGGCTCGCTCCGCCCATCTGTTGACATTCGGGCTAAATGTCATTTTTGCTGCGAGTTTTCTTCGGGTTCGGGTGGTCGTCGTGCGGCGGGACTTTTTTTATTTCGGCTGGTCGGCGGGGGTCGTGCATCCTGATTGACTCTGGATTACATCGATGGAGCCTTTTTAAAATTTTATTAAAGGAATAGTCAAAAATTGACTGTTTTTTTCTCAATTAAAGGATTTTGTCAAAAGTCTGGACTTTTTACTAACTATTTGATTTAACCCTTTAGTGAATGGGTAGGGGTACAAGTACCCCTTACTCATTCACATGGGGGGGGCGGCATCTGGGTGCCCCCTTATTTAAAGGGGTACCCCGATGCAAATAAGCCCCCTTGCCCGCAAACCCCCACAACCACCGTGTCAGCGTTGTGGGAAAGAGGCCCTTGTCCCCATCTGCATGGGGACACCCTCCCAATGCCGAGGGCACGTGGCCTGGTAAGGCGCAGCTAGAGGGGGGTGCTCAATCGTCCCCCCCTTTCCTGCCCTGCCGGGCCAATGCTCGGATCAAGGGTCTGGTAGGACTGTTAGGGGGGACCCCACGTTTTTCCCCCCCATTTTGGGGGGCTGGGGTTCCCCTTTAAAATTCCTACCAGACCTAAAGGGTCTGGTAGGGATTTTGGGGGGAACCCCACACACTTTTTTTTGTGTTATAACTGGGGGGTTGGTCTTTTTTTTTTTTCAGAAGTCATTTTGCTGCAACGTAATTAGTCCAATAACGAATTTCGTCCATAAAAGAATTTCGGCCGGACTAACGCTAACAAATTTCATTGCAGCAAAATGACATTAGGAAAAAAGAAAATGTAAACAAATGTAATTTCGGACCCGAATCCGAAAAACGAAATAATGCAAAGTCCGAATCAAAACGAAACACATTTTTTTTTGTTTCGAAACGAAATGAAACTAAACAAATGTTTTGCTGGTGCACATGTCTACTATATACCTATGCTGCACCACTTCTAACTCTTTGTAATTATAATAATATTGGTATGAGAAATAAAAACTATTGTATCCACATAGTATACTCATTCAACCAAACTATGCCCATTTTAACTTATACATTTTATGCAAATTATGATTAAATATCACTCTAAGGTATAAAAGAAATGTAATGCTTCCACTACATTCTGGGCATTTTTGCAATCCTTTGGAAGGGCTTTGAGTAGCTGCAACAGAATGTGACATCAAACTAAGATAGCTAAAACACTATTATTGGCTTACTATCTTATGGGCCAATATAGTAGGGCACTGACTTGGATGCATACGGTGAGCAGTAAACAAAGCTGGTAGTTTCTCCGTGAATGGTCAGACCAAGCACAGGGAGAACATATGTATCCCTCTCTTTTACTTCATACCCCTACTTTCCATTCCTTAGCAAAACTGTTAAGACCTTCCTATTCTGCATTCAGCACCTCAACAGTCAGTCATTGCCATACTGTACTTCACCCATTGAGCAGCGCTGCTCCAAACAAGGCAAAGCTCACATATGCTCTGCCCATGTCCTCAGTTTTATTGTACAGAAATTCCTCAAGCCCCTTCTAGGTTTGTCCATTGCTAGGAAACTCAACTCTCACTTTGCAGATGCCAAGGCTGACCATAAAAATAATTTAATCTTTGGTAACAGCTGCCTATCCTTGATGCTAAGGAATAGAATCACAAGCCATAACCATTGCATCGCTCTGCTACAAGATTCAACAATGTGTTGGTTCTTTTTTTTTTTTTTTTAATTTAATTTAGCCTTTTAAAAAAAATAATTCTTTTTTTTTACATTTTCAAATATTTTACACAAAAACAGGGCAATAATGAGGATAAAGATAGGCAAACAAAAATCACAAAAGATAGAAAAAGGCATGGGACCAATAAATAACAAGCAATTCCTAATAGAGTACATCTTCGGTAACTGCACTCAGCAGCTCTGAATATTTACTAATAAAAACTATTTCTAAAATTGCACACAAAAAAGCCCCAACCCAGAGCTCATTCACATGAAGAGATGAAAGAAGGAGAGAGATGGGAGTACAGAAAAGGAGGGAGGTGAGAAATTAGGGGAGAGATAGAGAGGGGGATGGAGAAGGGGGCCTCCGCCCCTCACCGCGTCACCAACCCGCGGCAAGAACCTCATAGGGAAGGAACAAAGACAAAAAGAACCATGCACACCGCAACACAACAGGACTGCAGAACCTAATATCTTCCCAGAAGCGTTGGAGCTAACAATGCCAACAAAACTCTATATTCGCGAGAGTCTATAAATTCAGTTCAATAAAACCAAACTTGATTGAATTGAGCTTCGCTATGATTAGCAGAAGCTAGTAAGTCCTCCATCTGGTAAATTTCATTTATCTTAGAAAGCCAGAGGCTAATCGGGGGGCCCGCAGAGTTCTTCCAATAAAGTGGAATACAGACCGTATTGAGTCCATTTTTAAGCAGCAACTTCTTATAGCGTTTCAAGGACAATGTAGCCATATGCAGAAGGTATGCTGCCGGTTCATCCCCGAGACTGACGCCCGTTAATTTGTGGCATATATTGGAGACCTGATCCCAGAAGCCCTGTATCCGTGGACAGGACCAAAAAAATGCAATAAAGAACCTTTCTGCTCCTGACATGGAGATCACTGTGGAAAGATCTTGTGTAACACCGTCGGCACTCTGTACCACCTCAAAAGGATTTTGAATCCCATTTCCTGTATCTTACTAGAAATCAACACCTTATGTGTCATCTGTAATATCCTATCTTTTTGGCTATCCGTGAGGACCCAAGTCTCTCACCCATTTAGCAAGATAAATCACCACAAATTGGTCTGGCGGATTACACAAAATTCTATAGGACCCCAAGAAGCCGTGGCAAATGAGTTTAGGGTATAGACACATCTTTTCAAAATCTCTCAGGGGAGGCAGATCAGTCAATTTCTCTGCAGAATGTATAATAAACTATTGGATCTGTAGAGCTTTCTAAAAAGCCAATGGGGGGTCCGAGCGACTTTGAATCTCAGGGATTTTTATTAAATCTGTGGAAGCGCAGAAATGTTGTACACTGAATTTTCCACAAGAAACAAACTGCTGTACATCTCCATCCTGGAGCGTTATAGGCAGAGAAGGGTGTCCTATAACTGGAGTCATGAGGGATGTTTATTTCTCTGCCAAAAGGTACCACCTGTTAGCCCAGAACACATCTAAGGTGGCCCCAATCAAGGGGTGAGCATGAACATGTCAAACTAAATCCCTAGCCAAACAGGGAAGACCTCCAAGCGGGATCCGGGAGCACAACTGCACCAGCAGAATCCAACACTTCCCATGATCCTCCTTACACCAGTCCAGCACTCTGGATATATGTCAGTAATATTTGACAGGGTCCTAAAAGCCTACTCTTCCCCTATGCTTTGGTTGGGCCATAAGAAGATAGCTCAACCAAAGGCATTTCCAGGCCCAGAGATAGTTACTGAATTCCCTATGCACCTTTTTAAGAAAGTTGCTGGGCACATGAACTACCAGGGTCTGTAGTAAATAAAGAAGTCTTGGTTGAACAGTCATATTTAGAATACTATTATGCCCATGTAAAGGCCTCTGATGACCAGTTCCGCAAGTCTTGTCTGACCCTTAGCCGTAAATATACCCTCCAAGGAAGCTGTCAGATGAATCTCTAGATACTTAATGCAATTTGAAGCCCATTTAAAAGGGAAGTGAGGAATGATGCCCTCTAACGCTGCCTTCAGGATGTTCACATTTAGCGCCTCAGACTTCTGCAAATCAATGACAAAATTAGATAGAGACCTATAGCGATCCAGTTCAGACAGAAGCCTGGGGAGGGAGGTAAGCCAATGGGGTTGATTTACTAACCTTATAAACACACCACGAACATGTATACACCTCTGTAGTGTGTTCCCTCCCAGCATGATCTATGCGTGGAATCTAAACACCTTTGTAGTGTGTACACACCCAGCAGGTGTGTTGTGCAAAGCCCTGCCCTGAATTGCAAGGTGATGTTGTGTAAATTAGCTCTACATTGTGTTGCTTGCGTTGATGAATGCAGGAATGTAAATGCATGAGCTAACCATTTTTGTCTAAACTGTGAAGCAGCATTATATATGCATCATGGGCATTATTTTTCCATATATGGCATTAGTGGAAATATGCTTATAGAGACTTTTTGGTTGATAAATACGCTTTGCTGTGTAAAAATCACACGCACCTGGTGCGTGCGTGTGTTTAGGTTGGTAAATCACCCCCAATGTGTCACGCAGAAGAAAAGGTCTACGCGACCCGCCACTTTGTGCATCAAGGAATGTACAGGCAGGCAAGCTATGTCTGGGTTTGCCCTGACATGGCATAAAGCAGGTTCCAAAGACACAATAAAAAGAAGCAGCGACAGTGGGCAACCCTGTCTTGTACCATTGAAGAATGGAAAGACCTCTGAAGCTGTATCATTTATCCTTAACGTGGTCTTCAGAAAAACCCAGTCCACCCTATCAAATGCTTTTTCTGCATCACTCTCAGTGCCCCAGTGGTGTTCTCCTCCGATTTCCCAACCCACCTGATCACCATCCACAGTCTGTTAGCTATGATACTTGTGAATAGCTTAATATCTACATTGATCAACGAAATGGGCGATTATTAGCACATTGGTTAGGATCCTTACCTTCTTCTAGTATGACTATGATTGCTACACTTAAAGTGTCCCACGAAAACTCATAGCCATCCAGGGTAGAATTGAATGCCTAAAGAAAATGTATTTAGTCTTTTTAACCAATTGTAACTAATCACACTTCATCTGTCAGCAGTTTATGTAGTCAAGTTAATAAATTGTGATTCATGAATGTTTGGTTTTATTGTATTGTACTTTGCACATTGCTTTTGTTTTAAAAGAGAAAATTATTTTGTGTGAAAATCAGCCACAAAAACCACTGTGACTCTACTTGTGAAGCATAACGTTCTTCATAGTTTACAGTATGATATGTTCATTGACTCTAAATTTGATAGATATATAGATAAAACACAGCATTAAATTAAGGTAAATTACATTTTACCCACCATGCCACATTAACTTGATATGTTGATGCTATTTTTACATTAAGGGAAGCAGTAGACTCATCATCATCATTCAGCATTTTTAAGCCTTTAGGCATCATCAGTTGCTTTTCAGGGTAATAAAAACAGTTGCCTGGCCACATTTATTAAATAGTTTGAAGATGCGTTGCTATTATTTCTGCTGCACTTGTTAGCATAATGCATTGTTTCTAATTATAGCCTTTATTGTTTTACTAAATGTGCTGCATTATAGAGATTATTATCTTTTGCAAGGGTCTTTAACCTCCCTTTAACTTTCTGAATGATTCAAGAGGAATGCAACACATTCATATTAAATTTACTATAATTTTATTTACATTTAAAGTTAGGTGTAACAGTGTACATACATTAATACTATTTATAAATGTTACTGTGTTCTGCCAGTTTGACTGATTTCAAACTGCCATTCCATGTTTTTAGCTATGCAACATAATCTGTAATTCCTAACATATAAAGCTAGGGGTTCTCATAGTAATGCTTTATAAAAAGGCTGAGTTTAGCAGTATGAATTTGGAGTTAATTTGGATGAATAGGGACAGCATGGACAAAAAAATAAATAAAACAAAAAAAAACCCAACAACAACAAGGGCAGAACTTGTCTTTCCTATATTTTACAGTTTACAGATTTACAAGTAACATTTTAATAAGTTTGCAAACATTTACATCATTCCTAATTAGATTTTTCTTTTAATTTTCAATCTGCAATTGGACTTACTGTGCAACATAATCTGTAGATGTGTGCTCTCTAAGCGGTGTACAAAAGCCAGGGATAGTCTACTCCCTATTCAGACCTGCAAAAACAGTGTCTGGCATAGGGAAGGCTTCCAGCATTAACTTACTTTGCGGTTCTGAGATGCCATGTAAATGAATGCCTAGAGGCCCAAAGGCAGCTGATGCAGGAAGATGTGAAAGGGTGCCTCACAATTAACCGTGTCCTTTAAGAACACCCACCTTTCACTTTGACCAGCATCCTGATCCAGTGACGTGCAGTGTGTTTGGTGCTGGGTGAGGCATTCCCCCTGCTCACCTCAGCTCCGCCACCAGCCCCAGAAAAGCTGACAGCTTTTTCTTCCATAATACTAGGTGAGGCTCTGCCTTACCTGCCTCCCCTGACCACGCGTTCCTGTCCTGATCATCGCAACACATCACATAATACACTTTTCTGTAGACCACAGATATATGTTACTACATGAAAGGGTTTGTTAGTTGTGTTTGCCCAAAAGCCAAAAGTTCCCAGTCCTACCCCGATTTCAGTGGTATAAGACGGCAACTAGTATGTATGCGTAGTACTTAACTAGTACAGTAGATAGAACTCAACTTCTTGCTTCAAAAACACACCAAAGTCTTCCAAAGTGAAGAAAAGAGGGAATGCATATATTCAATCCCATCTTCCTTCACAGCATAATGTAAGTACTGACTTAATTCAAACCATCCTTTATACTTGTTTCAAATACACTTAGATCCTTTGCTGGCAGTATGGTCATTATATTTGGGGTTCATTAGTGTTAGGTCTTAGTTTATGAGTTGAGTCAGGATAGTTTTAGGTTTGGGGTACATTGTTTTAGAGGTTATGTTAAGGTGGTCCTAAAAAAGGAAGATGTGCTATGTCATAGGGCATATTTATAAATGTTAATTGTGCCTAAGCAGAACTGTGAAAAATGTACATTTACTTTTACCTGTCTTCATTTCCTCCTGAACAGCTTCCAAAGGCCAGTTCCTCTTTAAGGGCACACCTCAGAGAAATATTTAGTGTGAAAAGCACACTGCAAGAATTTACTGGGAGGAGGAAGGTTAGGACAGAACCTCTCCCCTAACATGTAACCCTTAAAAAGCTGAGCCTAACACTAACCACCCACTTCCTAAAATAAACCTGTCCCCTGGTCAGAAAATGAGGGGAGATCTCCCAGTGGGATACAGGAAAAAAAGCCTGACTCGCATTCTAACCTTTCTTTACTATAAAGGTGCTTTTATTGCTGTGTGTTTCAATTGGACAGATTTTGCCACACTTAACGTCCTGTTGTCAGTTTCCCCAGCAGCAAGAAAAACCTGAGAGAGGTTCTAACCTTTCCCTTTACTTGCCTGAAGTTAGGTTTTAGTGTTTTTTTTTCTGTTTTGAATCAACATCATCCAGGCTTTTCAATATAAGACACAAATGGTAGATGCATGTTTTCAGAAGGCCACTGGAAACTGCTTTTGTTATTAGACTGGACATAAGAAAGAAACTGATTGTTGTTTTAGGAACAATCTGATATCAGTTTTAGCAAGATATTGATAAATTCAGCAGTATATTTTATTACAATTATCAGTTGACCTCACTCAATAAGAACCAAACATTATATTGGTCACTACTGAATAATATGTCTACTATTCTGGTTCTGCTTAGTGTTCTGGCCTGTCAGAAGCAAGTACAGCCATATTAGAACACGCCTTGCAGTTATAATGCAGAAGCCAAGTCCACATTTTGGCATGACCCTCTCTAGGCGCTGTCCCCTGCAAGAGCTTAGAACCAGGTCTGGTGGAATAATATACAGAACATGGCATATAGCTAAAACAGATTAACATATTGCTTTATTGTATTTTGATGCATAGTACTATTGGACATTTTATTCCTCTGTTAACATTTCTAACCTAGAAAAATGTTCCTGTACTCAGAATTGTGTGGCTTTTAAAGCAATTTCTCACCACCTGCACCACTTAAAAACATTGCAATAAGGCAGTATTTAAGAAAATAACATCCTAAAAATGATGAAGACATAACCAGTTTGGCAGTTAAGCTTTAAACCACCCACCATTTTTTGACAGCTGAGTGGGAGTAATTATATAGCAAATTGTTGTTAAACGAGTAACCTAGCTCTAATGCCGAGCATAAACTGAGAAAGATCTTCTGAAATCTCATAATGATAATGTTCTGTTTTAAAAACCAGCATCACATAGCAATATATCCGTTTCCCACAGGGAGAAATTTGTCATAAAATTGGGCCTACCTTACGCATACTGAATAGTGTTTGACAGATTTGTATTCCTTTTTTGGGTGAACAAAAAAGAAACCTGTACATGCACAAGGAAATACATATATTTTATTCTGGTTTGTATGACATTTTCTCTAGAATTTCTTAATGAAACTCCAGTTTTGGGGTTTTGAGAGAAATTAAAGGCTTGTTGACTAAATTATTGCCATGCATGACACATGGGCATGCTTTCTTTTGTGATTTGAACATTGGAATTGTTGGGGGACTGCAGTAACTAGGCAAACATATTTAACCAAGAGGGGTCTGCAGTCTTGCCAGGGTATTCATACAAACAGTGGATTGTCTACATAACAATTGATGGCATAATGCAGAGTTTACTGAGTATATGACTTACAATTTTCAGTGAACATTATTTTTAATTTAATGTAACAAATTATTCTGTCAGAAACACTCATTCTGGTGCATGCACCAGGGGTTGAGAATATGCCATAACATACAGGAAGACCTACACCTAATTTACTTTAATAATAAATAATTTATGCTGTTTCTCAGAACACCAAAAAACATATAGGCCAGCACTTATATTTAGGACACAAAATTTGAGTACTTTCAAGAGGTACCCATAAGATTGCAGAATCTTATAATGCTGTTGCTCACTATAAAAAACAGTGGTGTACCCAGCCACAGGATTGTGATAAGATTTGCTGTTATGTGACCTCCCAAAAAAGTAGGCCTGATTGGTCAAGAAACTGGTGTAATAGAAAAAATGTGTTTTGTACCCTGGAGCTCCGATATACCATATATATCCCTTTATATTAATTGGAATAGGTCGTCTAGGTCATGTAACCAGAGTTAATGAGCACAAAAAAATGGTAACAGTGTTCTCAAAGGAGAAGACACTGTGAGAGATGGTTACTAAACAGACCGAGACCTTTTTCTTGTAAAAGTATAAACTTTATTTATTACAAAATCTCATATTTCGCACCTGTTACTCCATTTCTACAGCAAAATCTACATAAAAAACAACGTTGTCCATAACATTCATACATGCATTCTTCCATACATATTATGCACTCACACAGATTACGGCAATTACTATCTTCAAAACTTCTAAAGAGGGAATTCTCCCAATATAACTCTTAGACCCTCTCGGTACTTTTATGAAGAAAAGGAAGTCTCTATGATCAGTACAATTTGAAGCAAGAACAATCCACTATAATCATATAT
The DNA here is from genome assembly GCF_000935625.1 of Nanorana parkeri. Classification (NCBI taxonomy): domain Eukaryota; kingdom Metazoa; phylum Chordata; class Amphibia; order Anura; family Dicroglossidae; genus Nanorana; species Nanorana parkeri. The sequence goes on from NW_017307715.1 coordinate 119,648, forward strand.
ATATGCTCTGGTCTCAATATATCAACCCTTTCGATGAGTGAATTCGTTTTGAAAAGTCTCAATTACTTTGTTTCAAAAAGCCATTCAAACTTTCCCAGTGAAATTAAGTTCCTCTTGGTGTTAGATCTATTTCAAGGGGGAGACCTGTGTGGGACCAATGGAGCTAGTATAATGGTCGACCGTACTCACAGTTAGCTGTCTCATACCCCTCCTTTTCTCGAGTCCAGGGAGTTCGATTTGTTTCACATTATCACCAGCAATTGATTCGTCTGTGGCTTTTCCAGATCCCAGTGTTTACTCTAATACCTCAGCGAGGTTAGTCCGTTTATTGTACATTCCCCCCTTTGTCGCTATTTTTTATTATCAATCCAGGTATGTCTTTCAGTTCTTTTAATGCTTTTCTTTCCATGGGGTTTAAATGATCCTGTCCTTTTATATCCCAGGTGGTTACCTTTAAGTCTTTTTCGACCAAGTCCTTAAAGAGGGCAATATGTCTATTGTTTATCAATGTTGGCATTGTTTTTGATTTTAATTTTAGGGGGGTATTCCTCATAAGGGGTTCTTCCAGGGGCTCTCCCTGATTTTCTTCAAGGAGGGCCTCTAGATTCCTTAATGCTTCAATATCAATCTCTTCTATATTTTTATTTTTATTATTTTTATTTGTTTCTAAGGGGGAGGGATTGATTAATTTTCGTTCATGTATATATCTCAGGTATACTCTCCTAAGGAATAGATTTAAATCTTTATAAATTGTGAATTCATCCATTCCATCCGTGGGTGAAAAGGATAAACCCCGTTTTAATAGATCTATAAATCATATTCAGGGAGGTTTCTTCTCCCCGAGTGTGATCTAAAGTTATGTGTGTCGATTTGTTTTTCTCGTCTGTATTTTGTATTCTCGGCTACTGTCTTGTTTTTTTGGATTTCCCTCTCCTTTTTCTTCTATTTTTTCTTGTCCTTTGAATTTCGTCAAACCCTCCTCCTCCATATCTAAAAAACTCACTGTTTTACGTGTATTTTCTCCTTCACTTTCACTTGTTTCTTCCATATAACGATCTTTACTTTTAGATTGTCTTTTTCTAGATTGACTCCTTCCTCTTTTTGTTGACATATCAAAGATATCCCCCCGATCCCAATCGTCAAGATCTCTTTGATATTTGTTTTGTTTAACTTGTCTTAAATTTCTTTGGATCCTCTCTATTTCTTTACGAAGGAAATCATTTTGTTTTTTAAAATAGTCATGTTCTTTTAGGGGTTCTAAATTTGTGGAACTTTCGTCTATTTGTTGTTGTAATTCCTGCATCTGTGTTTTCTCTTCCTCAATTATAAGTTTAATGACATTCAGACCGTGGTCAACGCATTCTTTTTGCCATTTTTGTAAGAAACGGTCGTTTTGCAGATGTTCCGCAGGGAT
>NW_017307715.1:122450-136401 GCF_000935625.1 Nanorana parkeri
TATTGTATGTGTTCGTTTTTAGGAAGCCAGATTCCTTTTTTGACAGTAGTCCCACATCTCTTGCTATGTCTATTTTGTAATTATAGTCACAGATTAATTTCTTAAAGGGGGAACTATCCAGTCTCTCATATGTATCTCTGTCATTCAAAAGGCGTTTGGCTTCCATAACGTACATCCTTTCTGTCATTAGAACCACATTCCCCCCTTTGTCGCTATTTTTTATTATCAATCCAGGTATGTCTTTCAGTTCTTTTAATGCTTTTCTTTCCATGGGGTTTAAATGATCCTGTCCTTTTATATCCCAGGTGGTTACCTTTAAGTCTTTTTCGACCAAGTCCTTAAAGAGGGCAATATGTCTATTGTTTATCAATGTTGGCATTGTTTTTGATTTTAATTTTAGGGGGGTATTCCTCATAAGGGGTTCTTCCAGGGGCTCTCCCTGATTTTCTTCAAGGAGGGCCTCTAGATTCCTTAATGCTTCAATATCAATCTCTTCTATATTTTTATTTTTATTATTTTTATTTGTTTCTAAGGAGGGGGGATTGATTACTTTTCGTTCATGTATATATCTCAGGTATACTCTCCTAAGGAATAGATTTAAATCTTTATAAATTGTGAATTCATCCATTCCATCCGTAGGTGAAAAGGATAAGCCCCGTTTCAATAGATCTATGTGATGTCTATTTAGTTTGTGATCCGTTAAATTAATCACATTCAGGGAGGTTTCTTCTCCCCGAGTGTGATCTAAAGTTATGTGTGTCGATTTGTTTTTCTCGTCTGTATTTTGTATTCTCGGCTACTGTCTTGTTTTTTTGGATTTCCCTCTCCTTTTTCTTCTATTTTTTCTTGTCCTTTGAATTTTGTCAAACCCTCCTCCTCCATATCTAAAAAACTCACTGTTTTACGTGTATTTTCTCCTTCACTTTCACTTGTTTCTTCCATATAGCGATCTTTGCTTTTAGATTGTCTTTTTCTAGATTGACTCCTTCCTCTTTTTGTTGACATATCGAAGATATCCCCCCGATCCCAATCGTCAAGATCTCTTTGATATTTGGTTTGTTTAACCTGTCTTTGGATCCTCTCTATTTCTTTGCGAAGGAAATCATTTTGTTTTTTGAAATAGTCATGTTCCTTTAGGGGTTCTAAATTTGTGGAACTTTCCTCTATTTGTTGTTGTAATTCCTGCATCTGTGTTTTCTCTTCCTCAATTATAAGTTTCATGACATTCAGACCGTGATCAACGCATTCTTTTTGCCATTTTTGTAAGAAACGGTCGTTTTGCAGATGTTCAGCAGGGATGACTCTTTCCCTCTTTCTTTAGAAGTTTTGAAGATAGTAATTGCCGTAATTTGTGTGAGTGCATAGTATGTATGGAAGAATGCATATATGAATGTTATGGACAACGTTGTTTTTTATGTAGATTTTGCTGTAGAAATGGAGTAACAGGTGCGAAATATGAGATTTTGTAATAAATAAAGTTTATACTTTTACAAGAAAAAGGTCTCGGTCTGTTTAGTAACCATCTCTCACAGTGTCTTCTCCTTTGAGAACACTGTTACCATTTTTTTGTGCTCAAGAAACTGGTGTACCTGCAGCCTTGCCACTGTGGTAGATGCACCTCTGGCTTGTGAAAGTCTAAATGAAATGACCCTAGTGTTTAACTTAGAGGAGATCTGGAGTGTGACTGAAAAACATTATACAAGCAGAATGGGTAAAATTGAGCTGTAACTGAGATTAGCACATGCTGTAATGTGCAATGACACAATTTTCTATATTTTACCCTTGAGTGGGAATAAACATTTACTGTTACAAAAACAAATTACCAGCACACCTACCTCTTCAGTCTGTTGATTTACACACTTATCTGTGTCAGTGTGCTAAAACTGAGTCCAGGATTAACTCTGATTCAAAACAGACACGTACTGGGCATTACCAGAGCGTGTACATCAGCTTGTATACCTGTATATCCTGCTTACACTTATGCTGTCAGTCACAGCTCATGGGAAGCAAGCAAGAGGGAAATCAATAGCATTTGAATTGTGTAGTGTCAATTAAACTTGTCAGTGGCTAGGAAGGCTGAGTGTGGGGGAAAACGGGAGCTCAATGAGAATCCAAAGTTAGTTCAATATAATTGTGAAAGTACATGTGATATATTGGTGCACTTTATTTCTGACAGTTTACAACCACTTTAACTAGTTAAACTGTATCCAAGCCCCAGAACAGAAAATACATATATTGCAACTTAATGGTCAGTTGTGGCCGTATATATTTGTTTAGGCTTTTTACTCTATTTTCACCTGGTAACCATGCCAGTAACAATTCCTCTGGAGTGTCAACACACACTAACTGTCCTGCATCTAAAGAAGAGCAGCACTGACTACCTAGGGAAGAAAATGTGCTAGGTAACCTTTGCAAGTTTGAGAAGTCTGCTTGAGATAAGATTGGCTTTCTGGCAGCTTTCAGTGGTAAATTTAACAGACCAAATGGAAACAAATAGGAGTGGTTTATTGTTGGGGCTTATATACACCTTTGGATACTTAAAGCTTATTCGAACCCTAAGTTTAAATCATTTAAATACATTCAAGGTACATCAAAACAAAATGTGCACAAAGTCTTCTAGTTTGTTTTCTTTAGAAAACAGCCACAGCATGAGTAGACACGCCTGTCTGCTGCCAGCATGCTGTAGAGAATGACCCTTGCTCTGTGTGTGGAACCAGTGCTGTCTATGCATAGGTCCAACACGCAAAATGCTGAGTCTCACTCATAGCTGTGTAATCAGAAAAGCCTATGCTCCCTGCTAATTGGAGAGCTATAGCTCTGATTAATCAGGGGTATGGCTTACCTTTGCAGAGAGGTCATTGCTTCCACATAAAGAGCAAGGGTCCTTTTCTACAGCATTCTGGCAGGGGACAGGCTTTTCTACTCGAGTTATAAGACTTACCACATATTTTGTTTCAATGAACCTGGAACATATTTAGCCTATTCAAACTGAAAGTTAATTTGACCTTTAAAGTCATCTTTAAAGCTAGTGAACCTGCTTTACTACAAAGCCGAAAGTAGTATTTAATTTTTCAAAGTATGGAAGAGGACATTAAAATGTCAAACCTATCTTGATTTCTTTCCCTTTTTGAAAATCCCCAATTAATCTATGTATAGCATTTTGGCTTTATTAGTGCAGCAGTGAAACAAACCCCTGGTGTTCACTTTAAGCCAGAATTTAGGAAATAGCTGCACTGATTTCTAATCAAGTATTCATACCCGAGAGGCTTTAAGTTTTGTCTTCAGTTTAATTACAACAGTGATGAGCAAGCGGTGAGAGTGAAGAGAAGCTATCTGCATACAAGAATACATGACCCTTTAAACAACAGAGTGCTAAGGTTATCTGGAAGAACATTGTGCCATTGACAAGACTGAGGTTGTATATTTTAATAAAACATCCTTTTTCAACTGTACAAAAATTAAGACTTGGCATTTATTATTGTGATATAAGTCTATCTAAATTTCTTTTAAGGCATACAAATGTACTCACCAATGTGGCGAAAAGATGGTAAAGTATAAAGTAAATGGCAACCACGGGAGCCCACACAGCTCCTACAGCATTAAGAGTTTGATCCATTACATCCACCCATCCCTCTTGAGTCAAAATCTGGAACATTGACATGAATGCCTGTAGGGAAGAATGAGTAACATGAAAACAATCTGCATATCACAAAAGCCATGGATCTATTTTGGAATGAATTAATTTAAGATTTTTTCAATTGTTACTTCAAGCAGAAGGATATCAATTCCAACACATAGGCCTGGGTGTAAATGGGAACTGCTATTGTACTATATTGAAGGCCAAAAAGTCAGGGAAGTTGGTCCCCAGTAACTAAATAGAACATTTTTATTAGGGAGCGAGGAATGTTTTATGGCTAATAAAAGGTATCAAATAGACATCTTCAAGTTGCTGTTCTTACACAGGATTTTTTCAAGTTATCTTCCACTCCATTAGTACTAATTATTATTATTATGCTTTTACTGGCTTTGGCCCCCTAAAAACCAAAAAGTGATCTGCTGTGTGTTTAGAAAGACAGTTTAGGACACAGGAGACATGATTACTGTATCACTTGGATTGCTAAACATCTATCAGGAGCTAACAAAGCTTTAGCCATGCCACTCAACCAGAAAGTCCCTACAGAACATTATGCACAATAACATGTAATGGCATTAGTGACATATTTAATACAATTTACAAAAGTACAGACATGAGAGCGCGGCACAGCTAGTGGTATATAGAATACCAAAGTCACCTGCCTAATACAGCAAGTTACATTTATGGACAGGCTCAAAAGAAAAATCCTTTTACAGACTGTTTTGTTATATGTCCCTTTTTGTCTAAAATAGTTTTCTTAATAAAGTAATAGTTTCGGATTCAACATGTGACACCAAAAGCACTTTCAAAAGTGACAGGAAGTAGCTCTAAGAGATTTGAGTGCATGCTTCCCAGTGTATGATCAAACAAAATACTAATTTTAGTTAAAATGGTAAACCTCCATCAGCTTATGCTAAAATGAATCTGAAAGGCAACCATCAAACTGACAGAACCAACAGCTGCAAAAATACAATCTTGAGATTTATGTTAATATGGATTTCTGAATTAATTAGCAGTACCTTATAGAACAGATTGTAAACTTTACTTAACCCTTAATGCATAACATAACGGATACTGTACCTGTGACATTCAGGACTATGTAACATAGAGCACAGCATATTGGGTACAGCAGTCAGAAGTACGCAATGTAGAGACCAGCATACAGAGTACAGCAGTCAGGATTTTGTACCGAACAGGCCAGTATAGAGAGTGTGTTGGTCCAGAGTATGTTATGTACAGCCCAATATACAGACTAGAGTACAGTGGTCAGAACTATGTAACATACAGTTTAGCATATAGCGTGCATTGTCTAGGCGTTTATAATGATTAGCCCAAAGTACAGACTGCAGTAGTCAGAATTATGCAATTTACAGCCCGGCATGCATTGTTGGGGTATCTAACAGATAACATGGCATACATGGTGCAGAGAGAAACGTCTGGCTTTCTGTATGGGAGAGACAGCAATGAAGTTGAAGTGTTCCAGCATCACAAAGAGCCATGTTCTACAGTAGGGTCCCCAGACTGCTGACAAATATTAGTGGAGTACACATTAAAAAAAGTTGAAATGCTGAATAGGTGGGTTGTGCCCCTGTATTCATCTCTGAGATTAATGTTCAATTTTGGCTGGAGTATACCTTTAGAATGCAGCTGTTATTCAAAGACTGTAGAGAAAGCTACAAAGACTAATATTGATTTACTAATATTGATTTGCTGTTATGATAACAGTTATTCATAATTTATTTTTGAAAAAAATGTAGTCAACATAACAGTGTGGGTTCATTAATCAAACTCTCTACAGAAGAGTAGATCATTCTCACCAAGCTATACTCACCTTAACATGTTCAGCCCCAATAACATATAAATGAGGTTATAGATTAAACACAATAGATTATATTGATGGAAAAGGTGTATAAATGTATTTTATATAGTATCACAAGGTGTGTGTACAAAAGCTGGAATAAATGAAAGTGTTTCTTTAAAGTATGTTGTGATTATGTTATAACGTACCAGGACCACAATAAACAGTTCTATAAAATTTACTTATTTTTAAAGTATGATTGCTGAAAGGGATTGTCAGAGAGTGACATCAAAAATGACAGTTTCAATCACCAAACTGAATAGATTTGCAAAGTGGTGGGTGAGATTGACAAGGACAAGAAGATCATTTTACAATACATACACATCACACTCAAGAAGCTGTGCAGTTGACTGGAGAGATGAACTAATAGCCAAAATGATGGTTAAAACCATTTAGATGAAATGTACACCTATGGAACATTACATCAAAATTGACAAAACAAGATTTATTGTTACCACTATAATCAATAACAAAATAATAACATTTCATGCACATTTGGGCAAAGAGCTGGAAATGCATTGCAGTACAAATAGCTCCAGAGGGAGGTATGTTAGTCTGACAGAAACACCAATAAAACTGTTTTTGGGAGTGTACAGAGGAAGGCACAGCACGTCATCCAGTGTGGCGTGGTTGTGCATCACTCATAGTCCAAATTTGCAAAACCTACTGGCTTACATGTATCAGTTTTCCAAACCTTTACAGTATTAGGCAGGGAGCAACCTGGTGAATAAAACTTTATAAACAGATTTATGCAAAATGTTTGCATGGTGATGTGTCCTATTTTTGCAGAGTAGGGTTTTCACTACAGTACTGGGTGAAATGTGACAATAATACTTCATCTCTCTTTGAATTGCATCTAAACCCAAAATCAAAAACATTATATATTGCAGCTTTTGAGTTCTAAGATGTTGTGGCTAAATTCGTTTTCTTTTTTTCAGGCTTTTTTTCCTTTTTATCACCTGGCGATCCTTCCTTCCAGCAATAGACATTCTGTCCTAGAGAGAACACACTCTAGTCACTGGACTCTTATCTATGAAGGAGAAGCCCTGTCACACCAAAACAGGAAGTGTGTTAGGAATACAGAACACCTACCTCCCAGTCTACATAGCATAAGGGGAAGTGATTTGAGTGTATTGAAGTCAACAGCAGTGAATTGGGCAGAGCTGGTGACACTGCTTGGAATTTCAGTACAGCACAGGAAGTTACTAGCACAATGGACTTCTAGTGCAAGATCAGGAGCAGGAAAGTATGGCAAAATGAAGGCCTGAATACATACAAGCGATCGGGTGGCTATAGAGCCACCTGATCGCTTGTATGGTGTGGGAAGGGTGCAGAACGTGTGTGCCCCCCTCCATCCGCTGCTGCCGGCTATCCCAGACTCCGCTGTCTTCCGCGTGAGCCCGGGACCAGCAGGGCAGGTCTCTGTGGCTGGATCAGAGGGGAAATCAGCACATTCCCCTGGCTGATTACGCTCTGATCACTGAATGTAGAAATGTGTATTACATCGGAATCTAAAAGCCCCCCTAAAAGCCCCCTTTAGAATAATGGGGGGCCCCGAGACACCCAGTCCCCTTACATGAATGAGTATGGAGTACATAGTACCTCTTGTTACTCAACTTCAGCTTCACAAATAGAGCAACTAGTAAATAAACACACACACACACACACACCATGGGTGTGGGTGTTCCTAAATGTTATGCAAGAATGGTCTCTTGGATCCTTGGATCCATCTTACTACACATGTTGGCTGTGAAAGAAAACAGAGTGGAGTAACTGACAGGTACATGGTAACCAACTGACCGGTCAGCAAGTGTTATATCATCTCCTTCAAAATTTAGATACTTTACCATGTACTAAAGTACCAGCCTATAAATACCCCCTCCCCCCCTTTACCAGGCCATTTTAAAGTTTCCAATACTGTAATAGTTTGCTTAATCATGCAACCCTGTATCCAGATACATTTTTTTTCTTAGATTTTCTTTTAGTGCCATTTGGAAGTGATTACATTTACTTTTCATTTCTAATATACAGTGGTTTCATCTATAATATACTGTATTTCTAATACACAAAGTTTGATTTTTTTTTCCTGGCATAAAACTTTATGTTGGCATGATATAGAAATATTTTACACAGCGCTAAATATTCCAAGTCCCAACAATGTGTAAAAAATTATGTGCAAAAACCAATACATAAAGGAGGTGACTTTGATAAGCACCAAGTACTCACACAGGTGAAAATATATAAAGGACTAAAGGACTGTATTTTTGGCACCAAAAATTTGGCCTTCAGCTGGCAGTGGCTTTATCCTCAGTATCAAGAACATCCAAGTTATGGATTGAGGCTCTGGAAGAGGATATGAAGAGGGGAGTGAGTAGACACAGACTTCTGGATAAGATTCAGGCTATTAAGCTGACAGCAGAATTATCTACAGAAGCCACAGATGATCTTATTCAATCTTTGGCAAGAGGTATGGTATCCTCTGTAGTAGCCCATCGAGCGCTGTGGATCAGATCGTGGGTGGCCGACTCTTCTTCAAAGAACAGCCTGTGTTCCCAAGGTAACATGCTATTGAGCCTGGAATTGGATAGCTACATAAAAAAATCTATCAATACTAGGAAGGCTATGTTACCACAGGAAAGGAGGAACAGAAGAAGCTATAGGGAGGGAAGACCTCGCCAAAGCAATATTACTCACTGTGCTGTGATTGGGGTCAGGTGCATTGCTTTACCCAATCAGGGCTTCACAAGGCACTGTGAGGTGCGTAGTGCCTTGTTGGATGCTCGGCGGCCGAACAGCCCACTGAATGCCCTGATAGTTTGTGTGTTCACCGAACACATGAACTGCCGATGTTCGAGTTGAACTGTTATTTGACTCGAACATCGAGACCATCCCTATTCCTAGCCCCCAAATCGAAGGGTGGTTGGAATCCAGACCTGGATTTATACCAACTCAACAGATTCATACAAGTCAGGAAATTCAGGATGGAGTCCCTCCACACTATAATACAAGTGGTACGTCCAGATATGTGGATGGTATCCAGAGATCTGAGTGATGCGTACTTCCATGTTCCCATTGCCCTAGATCAGCAAAAGTTCCTAAGGTTTTCTGTCGGCCACAGGCACTTTCAGTTCAGAGCGATGCCATTCGAGCTCAGTACTGCTCCCAGGACTTTCTCAAAAATACTTATCACAATGATAGCGGAGATACCGAAACAAGGGGTGACCATTTTCTATCATTTGGAACATGTCTTAATTCTGTCGGCTCAAAAGAAGAAGCTATCTTCAGCAGGGAAATCAGCATGGGCACCTTGAAGAGGTACAGATGACTGTTGAACATGGAGAAAAGAAACCTGACTCCAACCTACGAGATGGTGTACTTGGGAGTGGAATTCAACATGAATCTAGGGACAGTTCAACTGTCCATTAACAGAGTTCACAAGACGAAGCAGAAGGTGAAGGCAATCCAGACGAATACGCATGTCACAGCCAATTGTTTCATGAGCCTGTTGGGCTCCATATGATCAACCATAGGCCTTACTTGGTGGGCCCAATGGAATATGAGAATTGCACAGAGTTCTTTTGTCAGACAGTACAGGTATCGGAACAAGAAGTAGTGGATCAGCATATCTCACAGGGTCAAAGGAGTTCCCATTGGGAAGAATCCCATGGGTTACCATTACAACAGATGCCAGCAGGTGAGGTTGGGGAGACCACCTAGACAACCTGTACACACAGGGCTTATGGACGGAGAAATGGAGAAACGTATCATCCAATCTGCTAGAGCTGAAGGCAGTAATCCAGGTGCTTCATTATTTCCAGAATCTAATACAGTTCAGATGAGTCAGGATAATGGCAGACAATGCCAGGCGGGTGTGATATATCAATCACCATGGATGCACAAGGAGTTGCAGCTTGATGCGGGCAATTTTCCTCTTATGATAAGGGCAGTGCAGAATGTGGTAGGCATCAAAGCAGTTAAATGACCAGGACCGGAGACTCGAGTGGCAAACTAGTTGAGCAGGACTCAAGTAGACCCAACAGAATGGTCTCTTTTGAAATTAATCTTCAACAGACTGGCATGGAAATGGGGCAAGCCGTAGGTGGACCTAATGGCATCCCGCAGGAATTGTCAGGTCAGCAGATTTCTGTCAGGAGGATTCCACCAAATTGCAGAAGGCCAGGACGTTCTTTCACATCTGTGGAATTACAAGCTGGCATATATCTTTCCCCCCTTTACCATGATCATGTCAGTGCTTCAAAGGATATGGAGGGAGAAGGTGACGGTTATTGCAATTATCCCCTATTGGCCGAGACGACCGTGGTTTCCTTTCCCGATGTCTCTCAGCATTTGGATTACGGTGACAATGGACCTTCTATCTCAAGGACAGATCCAACATCCGAATCCTCAGCACCTCTGTTTGACGGCATTACTGTTGAAAGGGAAAGGTTGAAGAAGTCTGGATTTTATCAAGAAGTCATTGATACACTTTCATCAGATCAAATCTGCAGGGCAGCAACCTGGGCATCTAAATCTATGTTTATTAAGCATTATTGACTGGACGTTAGGGCTACAGTGTATGATCACTTCGGCAGAAGTGTCTTACTTTCTTGCCATGAGGTCGAATCGAATAATACATTTTGTTCAGCATTTAATACTGTTGTCTGTATATTTTTATTCCCACCCTTACTTATGCTTGGGTATTCCCCATTTGCCCGCGCTGCCATGGATGTAGTCAGGAAATCAGAACATTTTATCATGCTCACCGTAATTTTCTTTTCCTGGCTACCACCCAATGGGATTATTTAGCTTGTTACTAGACTGGGGAAATCAGTAGAAGGAGGGGCTTTATAGAGTAGGTCTCGCCTTATTTTAATCCTTTGGTTCCTGTCATCTAGGGGTAGTTGGAACTAAACACATTTTTAAGCGCTGCCATGGAATATAACCAAGAAAAGAAAATTACGGTGAGTATGATTACATTTTCTGATTTTTGTTCTTACAATGGGCATACAGCAAGCTTTATTCTTTGATTTAGACAGTTGTAGTCATCTGCCCTTCTCTCTCTAAATACCATTACAGTGGACCTCATTCAGCAAGAAGAAGACATTTACAGCTATGAAGAAAACATTATGTAACCAAATTATAGTAACTTTTCTAATCCATATTATATGGGATTTTGAGAAATAGAAAGGGTACATCCTGCAAAAGCGGAGATGTGGAGCACTGAAAAACCTGTCAGGGTTAACCTATGTATAATATACCGTAATCTATAAGCCACATCAATGTTTACTGTAAAAAATACTCAGGAATGACTCAAATGAAAATCATTTTGTTTTAATCAAACTCCTCCATACTCTCCCACCATGCAAATAGTCTGAGATTCAAAATCATCCACATTAAAATCAGCTGTGATAAAAATGGAATGCATTTAATCTTTTGGAAGCACTAAAGAAAATGTGTGTGTGTGTATGTGTGTTTGCTGGTTCTTTTCAGATAAAATCAAGCCATCAGAGATACAGGAATAGAAAAAAGATAACTACAATTTGTAACCATGGCAACACTGAACTGGTGCTTATTCTCTGATGTCAAGTAAAAGAATAACTTGGAGAAAACATACAATTTAAAAGCATTAGTGAAAGTGGGAGGTCTAATTTTGCCAAAGACCTATGCTGTGAAATGGCTAAGCAGTTTAAAGTTGCACAGCTCTTATAGAGGGACAAGCAGGCTAACTCTGATGGAACTTTTTTCTTTATTTCCTGTAATTTGTGCCGCACATTTGTTTATGAAATTCAAGTTATTTTATTATGTTTTTTCTGCAATTTTACTTCAAAATAAAATGATGAAAGGATTTCTTTGAAGAATGTTTGAAGAGTGATTTAAGTAATATAAAATTGATAAAACAGAACACTTGCAATTATACAGCAATTTTGCATTACAGATTTTAAAATGTTAATAGAAATTATGTTATAGATAATTACCCCTGCTGAGTGGAGACCAGAAGATACTCATTTGTTTGACGTTTGACATCAAACATAAAAGAGATTTAATTAGGACAATAGAGAACATAGTAAGGCTGAGCAGTACAACATACACCAAGTTATGCTGGATAAGAGATTCATTTTATGTAACTGATACATAGAAATGTACAAAGCAATATGTAGAAAATATATTTTTTTCCTAATGCAGTATTACTAGTTATATAAGAAGTATTTTAATGACTGTTGATTTATTAAGATGTATATGTCATCATATAATGTGACAGAATTGCGCATGTTGCATAGAAATTTTCCACAAAGGATGGCAAGCATAGAGAATGAAATGTCAGAATACTGTAAACCCAGTGACATTCCTTATAGTTCCCTAGTCTACAATTCAGTGTAGTATGCACTAGAGGGCAGCACAGAGCCATTGTATGTGATGGCTGCTTCCATTTTCATCAATACATTGTTTTTATGAACCAATATGCTGTATGTTCACTGTTATACATGATGTTCACTGTTATAGGTGAAGATATTTGTGTACTTTGATGTATTAACTAACGGTTTATTGATATATAGCATAGAGAAAAAAATAAACAGATAAATCACTGTATTGCTTTGCAATGTTGTACATTTATTAGGCCATACATTGTCTCATTTTGCCGAATGGCTAAAAAAAAAAAATAAATAAGATTATTATTTGTTTAGATTACAGTTGTTCTTAAAAGGAACACTCCAATCAGATTTTTTTAAAACAAAAAATCTGTTATTGGGTTTTTACAGCAGAAAATACAAATACAAAGAAATAAAGTATACATGTACAGAGGAATTAAAACTACTGGGGTTGGCGCAATACAAACTGCAATTGAACACAGGGTTCAGCTGGTACTGGTTTGGAGAAAGTAATAGGTTTGTTGGGTATTGGAAAAACATACTCAGATTCCTTTATCGTGGATTGTGATTTAAGCCTGTGGAGATTATCATTGCAGAGAACACGGAAAATGGAAAAGGGTCTAGGCAATGACATCCAAGATCTAGGAGGCTTATTAAAGATTAATAGCAAGCATTAGCAGTGGGCATAAAACCACTTGACGCATTTCACACCATAGTGGAAGTAAAGAGGGAAAAAAGGTTGATTGGAAGGCTTTTATGGTAGAAAAGACTGTGTAAGTCTGTTGTGCTATAAAAGCTTCTTTTTACCTGTTGGCAATTTTTTTTTTTGTACGCTGAACAGCGCAGTGCACATACCCGACATGCTGAGATATAGTAGCTCCCATTCACATGCATGGGAGTTACATCATCAGGGCCCGGCAAATTAAGTCTCCAAAAAACATGAAACCCGGAAGAGGACCGAGCCGAAGATGGAATTGCTGGAGAGGGAGGTGCATTGCGCTGAAGGGCATTGATTTGGCAGGTTAGTCTGCCATAATGTGCTAATTTGCTGTACATACTAGCATAGTATGGCTTTTAAGTTTTTTTACCAGGGTTTACTTATGTTTTAATCATAAGGCCTTAGTGATCAAATTCATTTCCTCCATACCCCTAACCATTTTTAAAGTCTGTACCACAGTTTTAGATGTATATTCATTGTAAGTAAAGTTTGTACCAACTTTTAAAATACAATTTTAAAAGTATTATCGTCATAAGCAAAGGGTTTTTTTTCCCCTATTTTTCTCAAATATATTTCATATATATTGTGAGATTCAGCTTTAAACAGAGAGCTTTGAGAGTCCACTTGCCAACTAGCATGTTTAGGGCTTTCCGCTCACTTTTATTAACACCAAAGTTAACAGTGGGTTTTTTTCAGACTTCTGGCTATTTGGTCTGCTTGGATCCACAGTGCGATTCAACCAAAACCTAATTTCTTTCAGATGTTGACATGGTCAGAGCACTTATTTATTATTTATTTATTACAGGTATTTATATAGGGCCAACAATTTACGCAGTGCTTTACATAGAGCACATTCACATCAGCCCTGCCCTCAAGGAACTTACAATCTAAGGTCCCTATCTCACATGCATACATACAAAGACAATTTAGAGAGTAGCCAATTAACCTTCCAGCATGCCTTTGAAGTTGTTTGTAAGGCCAGGCAGTCCAGGGCACACAGACAACTTGAGTGTCTGTCTACACTGCTCCTGCAGCAAATCTTCTGTGTGACAAGCACTGACTGGATAGACTGATTTTGATTTGTGGAGTGTCATGGACAAGAAGAGGCTTCTGCAGCAGTCAGCGGTGGCATCGGAGGAGGGCAAGGAGGAGTCTAAAGGACACAAGGAGTGTCTAAAGTAAGGGCTTGTTCACACCAATTGTGGTGTGTTCCAGAGCAGTAGCTGCTGGAACGCACCGCAATCGCTCACAAAACTTCCCCCTACGTTCTGGGGCAGGAGGGGGCATGATGGTGCATTGAATTCAATGGCACCTCTTCCACATGCACCTCCCCCCCCCCGCGGCCCCCGGGGCGGGGGCCGGAAAAAATGGCA
>NW_017307715.1:137303-178053 GCF_000935625.1 Nanorana parkeri
CAGGGCGATCGGACCAGAAAATTATCGGACCAGATCTGGTCCAGAAAATGGTGTGAACCAGCCCGCAGTTCCAGTGCATTCCACACCAGACAAAATGAGACATGCAGAATTTTTCTGGTCTGGAACGGACTGCGCTGGTGTGAACAGCATAGAACAGAAATAGCATAGGCAGGGCTTGAAAAATCCGCTCGTGCTTTCATCTGTGTTGAGAGGATGACGAAGCCAGACAAGTATCTTCCTGGCCGGCCGGCCGTTGTAATTAAACTGCCGGCTGGGAGTACTATACTACTATGTATGTTTGAAAGTAAACATCCTTGAATATATGTAGCCTGGCTTATTTACATCTTTTAAACTGTCATTCTGGATGCATATAGTAAACATCTACATCTAAATAGCTGTTGGCATGTCATTATAGAGTGTGATGCTCTGATAAATCACCTATTATTCATTTCCCAAACAAGAAATTACAATAGGAGATATTTGTCACAGATAGGCATATACACAGGTCAAACTTACACCGCACATGCCTTGGGCTCTGGCTTGTCCTGGTTTTTGAGCATTTATTATTTTGCCACTGTAAAAGTAAGCCATAAATGTAAAATATCAACTTATTTTTTCCACTTACATTGGGTATATTGTTCATAGCCTTGATTTGTCGACAAACCATTACAATAAACTCAATAGTACTGATAGACAGTTCTAGAACTGCAGTGTGTATGGCATTAATTCAGGCACAAAATGAAATCATGATTGCACCATTGGGTGGAAATGTGAATACTAATTATTTGAAAATATTCTGTGAGTCTTAAGTCACTACCTTGTAGTGCTAAAACACACTCTGGAACATTTATCAAGCAAATCGGTTAGAAGAATTTATGCTGCAGTTTTAATGTGTATTCTCCTGCCTTCTCCAAACTTCACTCTTTTCTGAATAGCCCCTAAATATTCTAGCAGTGTCATTAGGCCTCTGTGAGCTGCAGAACACCTACCCTTATTTTTTAGAAATTATTTTCTTCTTTGATTTAAATACATTTTAACATTTTGTAGAAAAGAAGGGAGGAATACTCATGCCGTAGAGCCGTAGAGGTGAGAACTCATCATAATGTCTGGTCTTACTGTTTGCAGTGCAACCAAAAAAACCATAGGTGTTTCAGCCCACCAGAATACAGACATAACTAAAATACTCGTTTTGGTTGGATTAACCAATTAAAAGAAAACTCCACATTTGCAAGAAAATAGACACATTGGGGGAACTCAATAAAGCCTTTTCTGGTGGTATAGGTCCTTCGCCAAATTAAAAAACGCTCTGTCGCCAGTTTCAGTAGCGTTACTGCCACCTGCAACCGTTTCAAAAAGAATTACAACCAGTATTTAAAAAGAATTACCACCAGTACAGATTGGAAGATGATGCAGAACTTTTAGAGCCTAGTTCCCTATCATGTCCACTCTACTACATACTGACTTTGGGCAGAGGGCTAATGCCATACCGAGTATGCTATTCACTGTGGTACCTGCCCACTGCCTGCTGTCAATTAGCACCAGAGTGGATCTGACGGAGAACTCAGCTCCCAAGGTTTCCCACCAGGCTCCATCCACCTAGAGTATAAGTATTCTATCACTGTAGCTGCCTGTGTGACAGGTGCAGAAGCTGGACAGAGTGCTTAGCAATGCTAAGCCTGTAATTTTATCAGGCTTAGCGTTGCTGAGCTGCACTAAGGAGGGAGTGTTTGGAATGACCACGCCAACCTCACTGCGCCTCTGCACCTGAAATGATGGTGTTTGCGCCAAATTCATGTATCTGTGTGCAAGCAGCAACACCTGCCATGTTGATGCACAAAGGAATTCTAAAAAGTGTTGTAGGCACTCTTTATGAATTCCAGCCATCATGTATAGTCTATTTTGTGGTTTAACGTTTTTAAAAAGTTACCTTTTAGTTTCTTGCAAATATGGCAACAAAGTGACTTCTGCACAAATGCCCATTTTTATGTAGCACATTAAATGACCTTATGCAACACATTAAATGACCTTTATGGACTCAAACTACTTAACAAGGCTAGGTATTTTTATATGTTTGGCACTGTGTCCTTCTACCACTAGGTTTTCATGGCTGTCACTTTTACTTTTATAGACAAAAATCACATTTGCTGAAATTCTAGAATAATTTCTATAGTTAATGTGTTTTGGATAGTGTTTTTGGGTTTGTCATTAACAATATCAAATACTTTATGAGAACACCAAGTTATACACCTTGTTTGGCTTGAATGGGCAGATCACTGGTTTTTATAGGTTCAATACTGGAATACAGAGACTAAAGGGCAAGCACAACATTAAATAATGTGCTCATCCTTTGCAATGACTTCAACAAATCATTCAACTATAATAAAGCTAGGGTCTAAAAAGTTAAAACTAAAGTATATTTAAAATCAATTTTTTTTAAAAGGTTTTAGATAGAGCGCTAAGGACTTATGTCAAGTCACCAGTGTAGGCTGGTGGCCATTGTCACTGGGTCACAAAGTGAAGGGAGATCCAAAATTGTACAATTGTCACCAAAAACTGATATCTTACAATGGTGACACCTGTCCTGGAGACAACTATCTAAAGTTGGAATTTCTCTCACTCTCTGTAGTGTTTCTGGGACAGGAAGTAAAGGAAAATCTCCCAATTGAGGCACCAATGGCAAAAGAAAAAAAACTGACAGGGGTTCTACCCCTCTATCCATAAATAACAAAAAGGTTTTGGCTTCAGATATACTTTATATGCTATAAGTATATATGAGGGCACACCAGACACATACTGATACACACAAAAATGATGATTTTTGGGATATAAGGTGCACGGAATGGTAATAGCTTCACCTCTATGATTAAGCCCAAGTGGTGAAACATGTAAGAGAGGAAGGTATGGGAGAGTGTTTGAAGGTGTTTACTCATGGATTTATGTCAACTACAATAAAACTTGATTTTACACATACACCAGCTATGTGAGGCTGATACTTGAGGATACAACAGTGTCTGATTGCACCATCTGTTGCTTTTGAGCAACAGTAGGCTAAAAGAAGATGACCCAGGTGGACTCCACTGCTGAAAGAAAAGGTGCTTTGAATTTGTGTAGATCACAATACAATATTAAAGGAGAACTAACTATGAGGTGAGTGATTTTCACTCATCCTGATAGTTAGAGCCGACCTGTGACAATGAGATTGTCACACGTCGACTCTATAGATCGGGAAATGAGCATACACACACTGTCGCTCCCTCACTTCCCAATCATCTCCCTGCATAGAGCGGTGACTGTCAGTCACGGCTCCCCGCAGGGATTCTCCACCTCCCTCTTCGATCCTCCAGCACTAACTAAAGGAACAGACAGGGGGGACAGGCACAGCTGGCTCTGTCTCTAGATAGGCAGAGCTCGCTGTCAATCAGCCAGCTGGGTGGATCTCGACAATATTGTCAGGATCCGCCCAGCTGCGGCACTCTCAGTATATAGCGGGCAATAGCCCGCTTTATACTAAGCTTTGGGTCACGTTCACGGGAGGAGGTTAGTATATGTCCTCCTGTGATCCTGAAGAGAACTATGGAATAAAAAGGTTACCCCATAGTTCTCTTTTAAGGCTATTAAGGAATGGTAAAGTAAAATGTACTGCCCATTGTCAGAAATGTCTGTTTCAGTTGCAGGTCATAGGTCCTCCAAAAGGATTGTGACCCAAAACATACAGCTAAAAGCACTCAAAAATGGTTAAGAAAAAAACATCACACTATTCTGAAGTAGCCTTCTATGAACCGAGATCTGAATCCTATTGAATATCTAAGAGCTGAAGCATGCAGTCTGGAGAAGGCACCATTCAAATCTATGATAGCCGGGGCAGTTTGCTTAAGAAAAGTGGGGCCAAACTACCAGTTGGTGGGTGCAGAAGTCTCATTGAGACCTACAAACATCACTTGTTTGCCGTTATTGCGCCTACAGGTTGTGCAACAATTCCCTCAACTTTGCCTATACAACTTACATTTGTTTGATTCTTTAAAATATTCTGCTGAATCAAAAATCAAAAGAAAGTATGTGTTTTTTAATTACATGTTGAATAAATAAAGATGAGTGGCAATTATTTTTGTCAGTTTCGAGATATTTTAGAAAAAATTTATACATGTCTGCACAAATGTATCCATGTCCGTATGTAGCATGTTGCATATGCCAGCACTTTCAAAATTCATGTGTTGTCTAGAATAGTAGGTATAATGGTGAACTCTGGATTGTTTGCACTAACATATCTATATGTAGACAGTCGTTGACTTCAATTATTTATTTTGAGATGAAAACAGAAAAACACTAAGCAATTTATATAGATAAAACAATGCAACTTCAACTACTAAAAAACAAACACTAACAAAATAACAACCAATAATAAAAACAAGCAACACCTTTTGCACTTAAACTATTTGTTTTGTTTTTTTTTTGTTTTTTACTGCAGGGACTTAAGAATAAACAAGAATGCCTCTGACAGATCCAGGCTAAACTTGTCTACATTTATTTTAAACAGTTTACTAACAACTTGATCAAAGCTGACAATGTTCCTGTAAACCTGGACTTTCACAAATCATTACATCAGTTTGCTTAGCACAAATATGCAATTTGCTGGGGGGTGACACCTTATTTTGATTATATAACAACAATGCCCTTTAGAGGAAGAGCTGCCTGTTTCATCAACAAAATATTACATGCAGGCATGCAGGGATCAAGGGCAATGCTTCCCACATCCTATATGATTTGTGGCGAAACAGCTCAATCAAACTGAAAATAACAGTTGATGAATGGTAGGCGATGTTACCCTGACAAACAAAACACATCCCAAGCATTTATATCATGCACAATTTTTTACTGAACAGTATGGATAATCTGGCCGTGTACATGTCACAGACAAAAAATAAAGCACAAAAGCCATCTGTCCAATGGCTTTTAGGGTTTAACTGATAAGCCATTCTTTAATATATTTATGAATATAAGTAATTATTGTGTCCAAGCTAGAGGGTTTAACTGATAAGCCATTCCTTAATATATTCAGGAATATAAGTAATTATTATTATACAGAACTTATATAGTGTCAACAGTTTGCACAGCGCTTTAAAAAATCAGGGGGGACAGTAAAGTCACAATACAATTCCATACAAGTGGATTAAGAACGACCTGCATGTGAGAGTTTACAATCTAAAAGGAGGGGCAGGTGATACAGAAGGTAATAACTGTGAGGAATGAACTGATTGAAGGAGTAGACACTAGACATGTAACCCTGACAAAAACCCATCTGAATTTTTGTTTCGGAAAGATCCACAACAGGAAGTCACATGACCGTCTCTGTAATGCAACCCCCAACAGCCAAAAAAAATCATCTGACTGGCTGGAGAACAGTCATATTCAGCTGGGTCCAAATTTTCGTCAAAGGAGCATTCAGATTAGTTTGCATTTGGACGTGTTCAAATTCAAAAAATTGGATGCTTCAGAGTGTCTGAATTTAATAAAATTCGTAGGAGTATCTATTTGGAGCATCTATTTTAGTAGGAGGCTGCATAGGCTTTCCTGAAGAGATTGTTTTTTAGGGTTTGCCTAAAAACAGACAGGATAGGAGATAGCCGGATAGATTGAAGTTGGGAGCTCCAGAGGATGGGAGAGGCTGTGGAGAAGTCCTGGAGGTGAGCACAGGAGGTGGCGACGAGGAAGCCAGGGAGCAGGTGGTCTTGAGAGAAGTGGAAGTGATGGTTTGCATGCTATTTTGAGATGAGGTTGGTGATGTAGCTGGGGGAAGAGTTGTGGAGGGCTTTGAAAGTAGTGGTTTATTACTTTGAATTTTATACGTTGGGTTATTGGAAGCCAGTGTAGGGATTAGCAGAGAGGGGCATTAGCAGAGATAAGCAATTCCTATGCTTACTATTTAGGCAAGTGGTACATTGGTATTAGGTCAGGACTTGAGCAGTCTGTTGATAGAATCCCACAGTATATTTTAAGTCGGTTAGGGAGCACCTTCTCTTGAGGTTATAAAACAATGGTAAACTGGCACTTGGGTCTTAACACAAAAATGTATCAGTGATTTAGGATATACATTTACAGTATTATTTCTTCACTCACCTCTATTCCATTTTAGTTACAGGACTAGAGGGTATGTAATGAAGATACGAATAAAGTTGGTTCTCATTTTTTTTTTTTTACAGAGTGCATTCCTTTTCCCACAGGCACCAAGGATATTTAGGGATGATTGTTAATTTAAAAAAAAAATTGATTGGATATAGAGGAAAGACACAAGACCTGTACTTTTGAGCTAATACTAAATACATGAAATTTGGTAAACATGGTATACTACATTGTTTTAATCTTCATTGTTCCACATAACAAAACAATTATCATCCATTCTGACTGTTAAGAAATGTTCCCACCTCCTGCATTAAAATACTGTTGGTCTTTATATCTAGGACGATGGTCACTGATGATCCTGATGTGCATATGAATTCTTGTCCTTCAAATATTATTTTCTAGCCCTCATATCTTTTATAATTCTTCCATTCACTTTTCCCATCCTCCATATTTTCCCGTTAGAAGAAGGAATTATTTTTGTATATCTTAATCATATTGTAATACCTTCTTTTGTTGACACTATACTATTGGGTGCTATGCCTTGCTGCATTGTTGCAAATGAAAAATATAAAGTGAAACAAAGAGAACCACAACGTTTAGTCTTTTATCCCTTCTTACTAGCGGTATAAAATACATGATTAATTGTTTTTGCAAAGTACACGACAAAATTATGGATTTACTTATGTAAAAAAGTTTTCTGCTACATACCCGAGGAAATGTGGTAAATCGGTCCAGCTCCTCCACAAAGCAGAACATCTGCAGGCTGATTGCAGACATGACAATTAAAAGGCTAGCAGTAAAAACCACCAGGCTTCCAAGCTTTTTACCAGGACCAAATATTTTGTACACAAAGTCTTCCAGTGCAGGTGATATCTTGATCAATCGAACTACTCTCAAAACCTGCAAGAAGATACAATCATGCTATGTGTTATGCTTGCTAATACTTTGAAAGCAAATATTTTTTGCACTTCTTTTATCAATGGGTCAAAGGGTTTTTATATACTTCAGCATATTTAATGTATTTCTACTTTTGCAGCCAAATTGGGGCCGCACCTACTTTATATTTGTTGCATGTTCTCATTCACATTGCATAATTTGAGAATATATGTAAAACTTGCTGCTTTTATTTTAAGTGCTTTTTATGTCAAAATCATACCTATGTAATGTTAAGAAAAGCTGTATTTACCTGTGTGTCTATTAACCCTGTGTGTACTGTGCTTGCAGATTGCGTTATCAGTTGTAAACTAGATTTGAACACTGCCTGTCATAACAAAGGGTTACATAAATAGAAGCTTGACTCCTGTATTGTATGTTAATGAGAGGAAACTCAGTCTGTTCCCACTTTGTCTAGAAACAGACTTACCTGGACATTGTTCAGAGTAGCCTGCAGTCTGCCTAAATGCCTGCTACAAAGAAACATCTAAACATCCGGAAACTTGTTTTACTTTCTTTTTAAATATGCTGTGTGAAAGGGAACTATATAGTGGATTTTCTCAAATGTGAATGCAAATGTGGAAACAGCTTTGAAGCTATTTGTCTAGGCACATACAACTGCTTATCTGTGGTGATGGTACAGTATCACTGACTATGGGACCAGATGAGCCTTCAGTGGAGCTTTTACCATTATACTGGTTCAAATGGAAATTCGATTTAATAACATAGTGAAAAAGGGAGTAATTTTGTCTTTAAAAGAAAGGCAATGAGAATTCAATTATGCTGCTTGAATATTTTCTGTAATGAAAATCTACAGGAACTATCCCAAGATTTGAATATTTGTTTTAGTACATTCTGTATTTGCCATGTTTTCATATACAATAGGGTTCAAAAATTTGACACAATACATTTGATCAAATTGTAAATGTAACAAAGGTGCTTTGATATGGTGGCATCAATGGCACAGGTATTGAAAACTACAACACTTGATAACCTTTACAAGGCTTTCTGTTTCTTGTTTGTAATATAGAACTACTGACGTTGGTAAAATGTGTACAAGTCCTCATTTTTACAAACAGCTGTTCCTGAAATGATTCATAAGTTTATTAAGCAAGATGTAGAAATATAGGTGAAGGAAGAAAAGGGAAGAATGGGGAGTGCACTTGAACACATTTTCTCTGCAACAGAATTAATGTTTTAGCATGGCCTAATCCTATCTTAAATCCACTATATACTGAAGTATAAAGGTTCCAAAAAAATATGTCTGTAGTGTAATAACAAGTAAATTACATTTCATGAAGAAACATAATAATCCATCTATTAAATAGATCTTATGAATCAACTACAAGACCTACCTGGAAGTAAGTGAATTGTGAGTGGTAAAGCACAGGATAAATGTGAAGAGTTGTCCCAACCACAAGGAGCAGTTCAAATTTGTGAAGAGAGGAACTAATGTAGCCTGTGAAGCCTAAACACCATATCTTTAATAGAGCTTCCAAGTCAAATAGTACGGTAAACGCCACCTGTGAAGGTACAGAAATAAACAGGTTATGGCTTAGCATTGCAACAATTATTACACAAGCTTTAATTCTAATTAGGGCTTTGTAACAGTCTCAGTTATTTCTCATACACTGGTGGTGCATTGCTTTCTTGTGAAATCACTCAAACAATCATGCAAAAAAGTTATTATTTGAACTGGGGCTTGCAAGTTAGTATTCCTTTTGAAAAAAAAGTTTATTTTAAAAGAAATGCAAGGCATGCTATTTACCCCAATATATTAGAAAACAAATCACTGGATAAAAACTAACTGTACATTTGTATAGGGCAGGGTAACTGAATTAACCAGCATATTTTAGTGTAACTTACCCAATCTACTCCCAATAAAAAGAGCAAGTCCCATTTAATAATAAAACATAAGTCTCAAATGATAAGCTGGTGTATTAGTCTTTAAGGAAGCTACAAAAATAATGCTGGACTTTTCCCCAGTCAGCTGGTGAACCATATTATGTAGTGTTTTCTTTAAGTCGTTTTCATTCTGGCTCATAATCCTCTCACTTGCTTGCCAATTAAAGCAACTCTGCTTAGCCAGGCATCCTATGGTTTGGTAAGAGGATGATATAATTGATACATCTACACTGAGGACTTGGGTTCCCATGCCACCGGCCTTGAAGGAGAGGGACCATTATTGGTTGGCCACCCTTTGGATCCCTCATCCAGCTATTCCAGTGGGTAAAAATAATGCACCACTTGGTAAAGGTGCAGTGGAGGAACCTCTTGGCCACCTTTCCAGAAAGAGGCAGGATTCCCTTCTATTGCCAACATGTCTCATATCCTCTTGGTTGGTGAAATGAGAAGCAGCAAAGGCTGACAAGGTTTTTAAGCCATTCTTTGGAATGCATTAGCCAGGCATGGCTGCTGAAACAGTCACATACAGCCCCTAACTCAAATGATCTTGGATCTCCAGGGTGGTTGTAGATAACCTTAAAACAGAGGACCCTATGAACTTTTGGATGTCCAGGATGGACCACTGGCTAAGGCTTGCACAGCATGCAACCAAGCTGCTGTCAGAAAGGGCATTCTGGGCAGCAGGCAGTTTTGTGACAGAGGAACTAATCCACCTGTCTCCTGACAGAGTTGACCAGTTTACAGTTATAAAAATGTAACAGTCCCAGATTAGCAATTGGTACCAAACTCCTGCAGCTAATGCTAATAAATAGTTATTTTTCTTGGAAGCTGGCCCAAAAATATTATTATACCTTATAGCGTTACCATCTTCTGCCACCACTGGTGGCCTTGCACTATTTCCATCTCCTGCCACTACTGTTGGCATGCCAGCATTACCATATTGGGTGACTCTACTGCCCTATTCCAGTACTGCAAAGGTGCCACACAATTTTTCTGCAGCTGGTCCTCAGCTTCAATTTGAGTAATATTTTTCTGTAGGGCCAATCCTGTAATGTGACTCTAAGTTTCAGGTGTATTCTGGTGATCAGACATTGTGAAGGTGTCACACATAAGGGTTCTGCAGCTTGTCCTCAGCTGCAACATTTATAGTGTTTGCTGCGAGGTAAATCATGCTTTGTCTCCTAGTTGTCAGCTTATTCCAGTCCTCCGTTAATGAAGAATATTTGTAACTATAATCTCTCTGAAACAGTGTACTCAAACTGTGATTTCTTCATTAAACCTGCCTGGTCTCTCCTAATTAAACTGTGGCCTAGCAAAGTGCCGACTTTTTTGCTTAAATAATATGCTGTAATATCGATTTTGGTTTAAAATCTGCCCAGTGCCTCCTGTTCAAAAGGTGGCCAAGTAAAATGTTTCAGTGTGTATGGAATCAGTAAAATATTTAGCTGTCTTTTTTCTATGATAAAAATATATTCTAAAATTGATTTTTATTATTAAAAGCTGACTATTGCCCCCCCCCCCTCCCACCCGTTCAAAATGCACTTAAATATTGTCTTTGGAGTTACTACAGTGTGTCATTTTTAAATTTGGTGTACAAGATATTGTTGAAATACTGTCTATTCAGTGTGTCCAGTATTCCTTTTATTCATTTTATTAGTGCACAAATACACACTTGTTTTTTGTCATGTTTTTTGTCACTGTGTGAAAAATATAAAACATTAAATTGTTTTTGGCCTCCAAAGCTAAATGGAGGATGTGATCTAGCCAATGAGGCCCCGACAAGAGATTGTAGAAATAATGCATATGAAGTGTGCTCAATAATCCTTCTTTTGTTTGTGTAAAATACACTTTATTGTGCATATTTCACTTGAACAGCTGCATGCATTGTGTCAGTTTTAAAATGTGGCCTACTTCAACTGCTGTCTATGTAGTCTGTATAAAATTTCTTCCATTGTTCTCTGAGAGTTTGTTATAAAAAGCCTATTTCACCTGCTTCAATATTTACAATAGAGCTTGTACAATATGTTTGGCCTTTGTCTTAGAAATAATACAATCTAAATTGTGTTTCATGATAAAAGCTGCCTAGTCCCTCCCTCTTCAAATTTGGCCCAGTAAAACCACATACATGGTGCAATATTTAAAACATGCTTCGTCTTTCCCTCTTACATTGCGGCCTAGTAAAACTGCTTAAATAATAGGCAGCAAGTCTGTACAATATTTTGGCTGTTGTCTATGATATACAGTAATACACTGCTTGCATACTCTCTAGCCACTGTGCTATATGTCTTGCTATTGTCTCTGTAATATAGCACTGTCATTTTTATTTCAACATAACAACTGCCTTGTCTGTGGAATAGGGGGGTGTGATTTAGAGTGTTTTTGTCCTGTATTTACTTCAAAGGGTTTGGCTTAAATTAAAAAAAAAAAAAAAATTTGCGTTGAGTTTCCAACGAATGGTCCACAAACCGAACACAAGCACATTTGCTCATCGCTTATCTTATCTATGTGTTTCCAGTTCCTTCCTGCAAAGCGCAGTACAAGGATGGACTCATGGGAGAAGAAAGCAAGGAAACACCTCCACAGTGTTTCCTTTTTTTTATTACTGCTTGTGATCATGGTAATTGCTTCAGGGGATAGGATGTGGAAACACTGATGATGATGTTTTAGCATAAAAAAACTTTATAGACTATAACAGGTGGTAGACAACAGCAATGGTTTAATAGTTTGGGTTATTCTACAGTTATACTTTAAGCAAGAACTAGCTCTCTTACTTTACAAACATCACTAAACTACTGTACAGGTATTCCTCACTTAACGACCGAGTTCCGTTCCTACGACCAGGTCGTTAAACGGATTGGTCGTTAAGCGAGAAACTCTATACAGTACTGTACTGCATTAGTACAGTACTGTATAGCGTTGCCGATGTACAGTACCGAACAGTGTACTGTACATCTGGCAATGAAAATACTTACCGGGACCCGCAGTGAAGATCGGAGGACACCACTTCCGCCGGCGACACGTCGCACTGACGTTGACGCGCAAGGTCGGAGGTCGATCGGCGGTCCGTCGTAAGTGCGAGTGGTCGCAAAACAGGTAAGTTGGTAACCGAGGAACATCTGTATAGAACATTACATGGAACTGTGGACGTAAAGCTTTCTGGTGATGATTTCTCTTGCACTGCCTTGCTTTTAAGCACCACAGTAACTTATAGTGTGTCAAGAGGTGTCAGAACACTTGACACTCTTAAGCAATTTGTATTTGCCTACTGTGCTCTTGTCTCTTTTCTAAGTAGTTTTCCTCTTGTACAAAAGCTACTTCAATGAGAGATATAGATTTTTTAGCAGATCATCTATGGTTGCCTCTTGCTTCAGATAATACAGTGGACTGTAAAAAAAATAGATTTAAAATAGAACTAAATCCAGAATGTTTTTTTTATTGTTTTGGCTAGAGTGGGGAGGGATTTTTTTTTTTGAGTTGTCACCATAACAGGAATAGATGGGGAATCTTCTAATGGGGACACTAGTTCTGGTAACCCTGGTGACCACTGACGTATTGACACAGATGTATTGAGTATATTGGAATAGGTAGAAAATATGTACATAAGAACATTTTTATGACTCACATATACAATATATGGCATTAATTTGCGTTGAGTTTCCAACGAATGGTCCACAAACCGAACACAAGCACATTTGCTCATCGCTTATCTTATCTATGTGTTTCCAGTTCCTTCCTGCAAAGCGCAGTACAAGGATGGACTCATGGGAGAAGAAAGCAAGGAAACACCTCCACAGTGTTTCCTTTTTTTTATTACTGCTTGTGATCATGGTAATTGCTTCAGGGGATAGGATGTGGAAACACTGATGATGATGTTTTAGCATAAAAAAACTTTATAGACTATAACAGGTGGTAGACAACAGCAATGGTTTAATAGTTTGGGTTATTCTACAGTTATACTTTAAGCAAGAACTAGCTCTCTTACTTTACAAACATCACTAAACTACTGTACAGGTATTCCTCACTTAACGACCGAGTTCCGTTCCTACGACCAGGTCGTTAAACGGATTGGTCGTTAAGCGAGAAACTCTATACAGTACTGTACTGCATTAGTACAGTACTGTATAGCGTTGCCGATGTACAGTACCGAACAGTGTACTGTACATCTGGCAATGAAAATACTTACCGGGACCCGCAGTGAAGATCGGAGGACACCACTTCCGCCGGCGACACGTCGCACTGACGTTGACGCGCAAGGTCGGAGGTCGATCGGCGGTCCGTCGTAAGTGCGAGTGGTCGCAAAACAGGTAAGTTGGTAACCGAGGAACATCTGTATAGAACATTACATGGAACTGTGGACGTAAAGCTTTCTGGTGATGATTTCTCTTGCACTGCCTTGCTTTTAAGCACCACAGTAACTTATAGTGTGTCAAGAGGTGTCAGAACACTTGACACTCTTAAGCAATTTGTATTTGCCTACTGTGCTCTTGTCTCTTTTCTAAGTAGTTTTCCTCTTGTACAAAAGCTACTTCAATGAGAGATATAGATTTTTTAGCAGATCATCTATGGTTGCCTCTTGCTTCAGATAATACAGTGGACTGTAAAAAAAATAGATTTAAAATAGAACTAAATCCAGAATGTTTTTTTTATTGTTTTGGCTAGAGTGGGGAGGGATTTTTTTTTTTGAGTTGTCACCATAACAGGAATAGATGGGGAATCTTCTAATGGGGACACTAGTTCTGGTAACCCTGGTGACCACTGACGTATTGACACAGATGTATTGAGTATATTGGAATAGGTAGAAAATATGTACATAAGAACATTTTTATGACTCACATATACAATATATGGCATTCACACCTATTGCACATACTATTTTGCTGTGTTCATATTCACACCCCAAAACCTTATTTAAGCTAAGTTGAGAAAAAAAAAAACAGGATTTTTGCTGGCACTTGATTGGCTGATCGAAATCAGCACAGCATCATGGTATTCAATAGGGATGCACAGATACTTTTCAAGTACCAGTGCAGATATTTGGCATTTTCATGAGAACTACCAGGGTTGCAGCGGTTGCAGCTGGGACCTGGCTCTGGCGCTCCACCACTGTCTGGAAATCATTAGTCTGTATTGTTTTAGAAAAACTGTCACATGACAATAAACAAAAATGTATCAGTACTCATACTTGTAAGTACTTGGCAAGTACCAGTACTCGTACTCGCAAAACTGGTATCTGTGCATCCCCTTATTTATATTTATAAAAACAAAATCGTACATTAAAACAGAGATGTACAAATCCCAGGAGCTCCGTGTGCTCCTTACAAATGACAGCTGCCTCCTAATTTCTTAATTTTTCTCTAGTCTAGTCTTGGAGCTCAAAAGTATCGGTACATGTACTTGTACCAAGTACTGTACTTGGTATCTGTGCAACCCTAGTATTCAACATTCCTACTTTGCACAGTAAACATGCTCTACTATATTAGTAAATCCATCCCAGTGGCTATATAATCTAGAAGCAGCATGTGCATATTTAGTGCTCTGACACATGATATGCATACACTTGTTCCAGGTCAGTGACACACCAAGTAAGGAAGAAATTATAAGGATTTTGGGAATTTGGAAGTGACAAATAAATCCAGGCATATCTTCCATCTTACCACAATATACAGAGGCAGGTAGGTGTTTGGAGAAGAAGCGAAGTAGTAAGGTTATCAGCCCTACCTCATTCTATCTCTATGAATACTGTGCCATTAACCTTTATATATCACATAAACCAAGATAAGATAAGATCTTTTTTTTTTTCATTTAACTTCCATTTGCAAATACCGCTGAGATATAATCTGCCTATATTTTGCTTTCATTTTCTCCCTTACCCCTTCATCAACATGCTAATGAAGATTTGAAATAAAAACCTTTCTGTTTTCATTACATACATTACCTAGTGACATAATTAATGGGTTTCTGTGCTTCTCTACGCAATGCTGGCAGATCATGGCTGGTGGGAGGGGTCAACAGGGTGCTATACATAGCTTCTTTAAAACATTACAGCACCCTGCCTAGGTACTCCTCTTGGGAGCTCCTAGCCCTGAAGCAAGCAGTGGACTGGATGGGTGACTATCAGTCTGTAGGAGTGGGCATTCCTAGGCAGGTTGCCTTTGCCTAGGTAAATCCCACATGTGATGCTAAGCCTCCATGAATGAAAGAACAGACATCCAATGAATGAAAGAAAGACAACCAGGCTGGAGAGGAAAGAGCTAGATGTCCTCAAGCAAGGAAACAAGGCAGGCTCTATCTGACTTGCTTCAGCTTTTAATACACACTGTGTGATGCTCTTATTGTGCAGAGAAATCAGAGTAAGCAATTTCAGTATAGAAGGGGAGCCTGTACAGATGTGCAGAACTGAAGGTAAGGCTCGAGTACAGCTTTAACCATGCACAATTACATTATGCATCCATGAAAACAGACCCTGGTATCTTAAGCAGATTTGAGCAGAAAATCACTGAAGTCTAAATAAGCAAACGGATGCATGAAACGCTTATGTGGTGACAAATCTTCGAATGAAATCAGGAAAAAAAAATGTGTTTTTCCTCTAATTATGTTTAATATAACCATGTTCTTACATGATGTGCCATTTAAGGTTTGAAAAATGTTATATAAGAGTTCCTGTCGGTTGCACTCTTGATGATAATAAGCAGCTTAGCAACCATCATGGATTGCCTACAGAGGTTCCACTCAAGCATCAGCTCATTACCACTGACATTTTCTTTGAGGAAACTAGCTTCCGGATTATTGGCTGACAGCCTTTATTCACTGTCAGACAAAAGGATTTGAACACGTTGGGAATATGTTCTTTGAGATCTTCAGGGAATAATTTATAGTATGTTGAACGGTGACTACCTAACTGCTTGAAATGGCAATTTGTATACTCACCTCAGCAAGATAGAACTCATCGTATTGTCTTTTAAAGTTTTCTCCTTTATAGTAGTTGCTGGCAGCTACAATTACGTCCACTGCAACTATGCTTAGTATGAACATGTGGAAAATGGATGATCTCATCATTTTCTGATCATGGACAAGAAAGAGAACACAAAGACAAAGATTAGTCAGAGTTGCAGTTCAAAATCAACATTTTATGTTTTCACATTTAAGCTATTCAAAGAGGCAATTCCTCCATTTCACTGGTCTTTTAAACATGAATAGATATTTCTTTCTAAATATGTAACTATCAGCAGTAATTTTACAAATGCTACATGACATTGACATAAACTGCAATCAGTGTGGCTTTTAACTGTACATCAAGCATTTTTTGTTTAAGAGGGAAAGACAGGTTTAATGGAAAAGGGAATTAAATAAATCCTTTATATGAGGAAGTGAATTTGTCATTTCGTCAGAGTAAAAGCATCCTTAATTCCACAAAGGCAAATAATTATCTATCACACTTGACATTAAAGAGCAATGTACTAATTATAACACAAGAAGTTCAATACTTGCTTCCACAAAATCTTCAGCCACATTCTTACAGAGGTGTCCACTGTGTTAAATTAGTGGACGTGTAGGCATTAATAGGTATCTACATTCTTAATTAAATATTATTACTTTCCATTTGTGACCCACACGACAGGAGCATTTTGGTAAAGAGTTTGATATAGAACTATCAAACTTAGTGGATTGTGAAAAAATATTAAAATAAGCATGCAATGTTTATACCTCATCAAACATGTTATCTACACACCATGTTTACTTCCGCTACATAAAACTTTGGGTGTAGATTTTCTTTGATTACATAATTGTAAAGACATTTTAAAGGGACTTGTGAATTATCAAGTTGCTTTGCAGCTTGTCTGCTCAGATTTCATTAGCTACCCTGGGAAATCTATTACTTTCTGAAGTTATAAAGAACACATGTGACATAATGCATGCTGAAAACCTTTGTAGCCTCAATGTAGCAGAACATTTTGCCAAGCGCTGGTAAGCTCGGAATTGCTTGGCAGTGTTGTTAAAAAGGTTGAAGTAGAAAACCTTTTTTGTGGGCTCATGTTTACAACCATTCAAGAGGCTAGCTGACCTCTGCTTACATTGGGCTCTACTCAGCACAACCAGAGTGCCCCTCAAACCACTGCCTATTGTGTTCATTGGTCCCAATGAGCAGTACGTAGATATATACCTGGCTGTTCTGCTGAGGGAAGTGCAGAGCCCTGCAATAAGAGGATCTCCTGTTGAGATTATTTGTTGCTCAGTAAAACAGTCAGGCACCACGTGGTGATGCGGGTCAGGCTTCTATTAACAGAAATGTCTGTTAATAGAAGCCTTAAGTATTTTTTCTTGAACTGTCCAATTCTGATCCCCTGTTCTTACAGAATCTGCATTTTATGTATTATCATAAAAATTAT
Organism: Nanorana parkeri; assembly: GCF_000935625.1. Lineage (NCBI taxonomy): Eukaryota > Metazoa > Chordata > Amphibia > Anura > Dicroglossidae > Nanorana > Nanorana parkeri. Next base: position 154,646 of record NW_017307715.1, read on the forward strand.
CATAAAAACAATGTCTGATACATCAAGCATACATGTTGCTATCTCCATTGCTGGAGGGCCACAAACATGGAAGGCCTTCTTCATGATATCAGCCTATTTTAGATCCAGTATCAGATGCTTCTGAAGGTTAACCTAAAAAATAGACCCACTCTCACAATACCAGCAGTACCCTAGAATGTGGTGTAGAAACTTTTACCTAACTACTATCTGGTGCTGCTATTTTCTTTAAAATCAAAGGTCTCTTCTACCACTTTGACCATGGGCAAAGTTGGCAACTTATCTACCACCCCCCATATTTCCCATACTACTTCATAGGGCAACATTGTTGGTAAAGTCAACCTCTCAGTCATTATTATATTAGCTAGAGATGCACTGATACTTTTCGAGTACCAATGCTGATACTTGGCATTTTCAACTAGCAGGGTTGCATCGGTTGCAGCTGGGAACTGGCTCTGGTGCTCCACCACTGTTCTGAAATCATTAGTCGATATTGTTTTAGAAAAACTGTCACATGACAATAAACAAAAATGTATCAGTACTCGTACTTGTAAGTACGTGGGCAAGTACCATTATTTGTATTTGCAAAACTGGTATCTGTGCATCCCTTTATTTATAAAACCAAAATCATACATTAAAACAGAGATGTTCAAATCCCAGGAGCTCCGTGTGCTCCTTACAAATGACAGCTGACTCCTAACTTTTTAATTTTTCTCTAGTCTAGTCCTGGAGCTGGAAAAGTATCGGTACATATACTTGTACTTGTACCGAGTACTGTACTTGGTATCGGTGCATCCCTAATATTAGCCTATATATCTTTGTGAAGGTTGGTATTTCTTGGGAAAGTTGGAAGCATATCAAAAATTAAAAATGTAAGGAGTAAAAACAAATTAATTCAATTCATTTGAATGCCAATCACTGCAATATATGACCTGTCCTTCCAGCTTTTTATCTTGTTGTACAAAATGAAATGCTAAAGTGATGTCAAGATTCTCTTTTTTTAAATGAAAACATAAAAATAATTTTAAGCACTAAATAACAAAGTTAATAGTTAATTTTTTATCATACAGCCAATGTCATTAGGAACTATCTTCAGCGTAAAGAAGAACAAGGAGTCCTGGAAGTGATGAAGATGCTTGGATCAACCTACCTGCCGAGTTCCTTTAAAAACTGTGTGCAAGTGTACCTAGAAGAATTGATACTGTTTTGAAGGCAAAGGGTGGTGACACCAAATATTGATTTGATTTGGATTTCTCTTCTGTTAATTTACTATCCATTTTGTTATTTGATCAAAAATAAACTATTAGCACTTTGTTTTTGAAAGCATTCCTACTTTACAGAATGTTTTCACACCTGCCTATAACATCTGCGCAGTACTATATACAGAATGATGGAACTGTATTGTGTAACAGATCATTACAGTTGTGCTGATTTAATGAAACACATATTGAGCTCTAATGTACTGCATAGAACTTGAAGATTAACAAACCAATTAACAAGCATGATGTAGAAGGACAATTAAACCATTGTGACATAATATATTCACACATACAGACACAATATTCATATAGATATTTTTGTAATTTAGAAAAAAAAAATAGAACAACATTTTGTAGACTTTCAAGTTAAAAGTAGAACTATGGCCTCCAATTAAAAAAAATAGCACTTAATAATATATTCAACTGCACTTTGTTTTCTTTACTTTATTACTTCTTTCTTGCTCTTCAGTCCTCTTAGTCCCCCTGGAAAGTCCCACAAAAAAACTGTTAGGGCATGCCAGTGAAGTCCAGCTAACGCAGCTTCCTGAGATGGTGCACTGCTCCTGAATTCAGAATGATTTGCCAATCTCACACAGGCTGTTCCTGCTTGCACTACAGGGGGATAAAAAAGGTCCAGGGGCATGGCTATCAGCATTGTCACCTGCCATTTCATAAGTATGTAGCTTGTTAATTAGCACTTTGCTACAACTAGTCCTGCCACTGCTTTCTGCCACTGCTATATGGCTCAGTCAGAAAATGTAAAGGACATTTTTGTTTAATTTATGAGGCTTGTGCAATAACTGAATGTTTAGATTGTCATACAGGAGCCTTTAGTTGTACTTTAAATGTTATTTTGATATTTAAATTAGGGATGCACCGATACCACTTTTTTAAGACCGAGTACGAGTACCGATATTTTTGATCAAGTACTCGCAGATACCAATTACCGATACTTTTTCTTAAAGGGACAGGTCACATTTTTTCTAAAGCAATACAAACTAATGCTTTAAGGTCACTTTCTTAATATTATGATTCATGAGATGACGAGGGAGCATGACGCCGGCGTTATTACACGGCGCCTGGCTTCCGGATTTGCTAGCTTCCTGACCAATCTCATCACAAGTGGCGAGAGAGCATGGAGCCATTTCCTGGCCAATCAGGAAACCGGGCAGCGTGTAATGATGCGCTGCCCGGCTTCCTGATACAGGAAGTACTCGTGCTAGGTATCGGAGCATTTGGGCGAGTACGAGTACTCACCCAAATACTCGGCATCGGCACCGATACCAGTATCGGTATCGGTGCATCCCTAATTTAAATAAATTAGCAACTTTTAAAGAATATCTCTGCTTACTTAGACAAATTTACTGCTCAATTCTATTTGCAAAACAGTTAAAAAAATGTAATAAAAAAGAATTAAAAAAACTATGCATAAAATCACAAGTACACTACTGTTGATAACTCCAATCTAACTGTTTTCTGGTATGTGAATAAAACCCAAACGTAGTTGTTGTTTGCTAGGAGTGTTTTATCAAGCAAGAAAGAGGTAATGAGGTAATATAAAAGATCAACTCTTGAAAGCATTGCGAGCTGAAGATTTGTTATACTTTTTTTTCTGGAAAAGAAATTTAAACTTCATTGGCAAATACATAATGGGTTATTCACCAAGCTACCAGAGGCAGCGAGTGAATAATCGAGCCGTAGTGAAGTGAGCCGAACAGCGTTTGGCTATTCACTACGGCTCAGTACGGCTGATTTCAGCCATACAGCTGTTATTGTTTAATGACAGATCAGCGTCCCCAGGTTATTTTGGGATGCTGATCTGCCATTACAATTGGGCGGAGAGAGCCTTCGGCAGGCCGTTCGCCCCACTTCAGCTGTCACTTCGGCTCAGTTGAGCCGAAGCATATGCCTTCGGCTCATTTGAGCCGAAGCATATGCCTTCGGCTCGGCTGAGCCGCTCGGCCGCCTTCGGGAGCTGTACGGGCTGAATCGAAGGGCTCCTGCAACCGAAGCTAGCCGAAGGTTAGGCCGAAGCTACGGCTGGATCCTTCGGCAGGTTTATGAATAGACCCCATAATATACATGGGTAAGAATGTATTGAAGGCGAATTGTTCTGCAGATACACAAAAACAATTGAATTTTGTACTCACCGTAAAATCCTTTTCTTGGAAGTTAATTGAAGGGCATAGGATTCAGAGACAATTGGGCCTCCTGCCACCTACAGGAGGATTTGGACACTGACAAAAATAGTAACCAACCTGGTATAACCCTTAGGTTTTGTAACAAACAGTGCTGAGAGCAAGACTGGAAAAAGAGGGGTGGGACCAGTGTTCCTCAATAAACCTCCAAGACAAAAGATTTTATGACTTTATGGTGAGTACAAAAATCCAATTTCCTTTGCCATTCATTGAGGGACACAGGATTCAGAGACAAGTGGGGCATCCAAAAGCAGTTGACTTAGGGCTTGGCAACACAGCAAACAAAATGCTAACAGGCCAAACTAAAATAACAGGAAAACAAACTGGGGACTGCCTGCAGCTCAAAGAGCTGTCTGAGAGACCTTATGCCCTAGCAGCTAGCATCAGATGAGACCTGCAATCCACCTGGTAAAACTTAGAGAACATGTGAACAGAAGACCCAGTGGCAGCATTGCAAATCTGGGAATTGGGAAATCTGGCTGATGCTATAAAGTCCAAGAAGCACTTCTACTAGAATGAATCTTGACAGTAAAGGGTGGAACTCGTTTCTTAACACCATATTTTTAAATTATGGTTTGTCTGAGCCATCTAGAAATGGTGAAACAACAAGCTGAGTACCCTTTGCGGTAACATCACAGATAACAAACAGGGAATAAGTCTTTCTAATGGAAGCAATGGCTGCAAGGTAGACATGCATAACACAAACTACATCTAAACAATGAAGGGAAATCTCCTTGTGGTGTACAGGGTAAGGACAGAGTGACATAAGCACAATGTCCTGGTTGAGGTGAAAGGCTGAAATCGCCTTGGGAAAGAAGGAGGCTTTAGGCTTTAATACCACCTTGAAAGACCAGACAAAGTTCCCTACGGAACAATGTTTCCATTTCAGGCACATGCCTCCTAGAGGTGATGTTGACAAGGAACGCTACCTTGTGAGTAAGAGTGGAAAGGGGATCATCCCCAGTTTTATGGAGAGCTGAGAGAACCAGATTTAAATCTCATGGAGCCACAGGTGGGCGAACAAGGGGGGGCTACATTAGATACACCCTGTAGAAAGGTGTGAATCAAAGTATTGCTAAGCACTAAGATCTAACCCTTGATAGTACTCAAGGCCAATTGTTGATCCAAGTCTCTGAGAAAAAGTCAGAATCTTTCCCGCTGAGTATTTCTGTAATGAAAAATGATTTCCTTGCACCAAGCAAAGTTTGCCTTCCATGTGTGACTGACAAATCTTATGGGAACTATATGTTCTATCCAGGAAAGGATCCTTTCTGCTTTACCTGCCATGGGAAGACTTCTGGTTCCTCCCTGACAGTTGATGTATGCCACTGCTGTGACATTGTCTGACTGAGTCTTCATTAGATGACCCTCCAGTCAAGATGTCCAGTGTTGTAGAGAAAACCAGATCAAATGAAACTACAGACTGTTGATTGGAAGTTGGGATTCCTCTATCATCCTAGTCCCCTGCATGGACAGGGTGTCTAGGAATCCTCCCCACCTGTCAGATGGCATTTGTTGTGATGATATTTGATGATATCAGAAGGAAAAATTTCCCCAACTCCAGAGCTGCATTTCTGAGGCAACCAGGCCAGAGACAACCTGATCCTTGGTGTCAGGCATATTGGTTTGTCCAGAGACTGAACTAATTTGCCCCATGCTACTCTCAGCCTCAGGACTCGCATGCAGACTCGCATGCAAAACTAAAGAGTTGGTTGGCACTTGGACTGAAAGTTTGAGAATTTGAAGTATTTTTTACAAAGGCTAACAGATTCCCCCCATTTTGGAAAGTGGGGGCACCCCTTCATGCTGTCGAGGACCTGTTTGCAGGTTTGGGGAATTTGGGGGACCAAGGCTTGCAGTGAAACTGGGCTACTTGCTTGGGTTTGGCCTTAGAAAGATTGATTTTTCCAAGCTTGAGGCCAAGGCGTCATTTGCTGGGGTAGACTACTCTTACCCCCAGTGAAATTCTTGATGAAGATGTCCAATGCAATTCTGACAAGAGAAACCATAAACATTTCTTACATGCATGCTCTGGAGCCCAACATTTCAACCAAAGTGTTCTCTGAATGTTAAATGATAGTAGACTCAATAGGGACGTAAGATAGGAGACTAACATATCTATGCAGTAGTTCAGGGGTGTCAGCGTGAACTCTAATCGCTCCACATACAGAGGATTAGTGTAAAGTAAAGCATGATCCCTTGCCATGAGTTTAGTCCATCCTCTTAAAGTTCGACAGACTAACATAACAGCCATGGCAGGTTGCAATGCAGGGCATTGTCTTTGGAAAGAGTCTATGAAGAGAGTCTCTAAAAGATTGTCTATGGGATATTTAAATGTCTGTGTTTCCTCAACAGTAATTGACAATCCTTTGTTAGGACAGGACACCACTGGGTCAACCGTGTGAACACCCAACTTCTTAATAAACCCTCCTCAAAGGGGTATTGTGTTACAAATATTGTGTTTGGGAGGTGTAAATAGTTTATCAGGAGTTTCCCAGTCAGCACACAAGATGTCTGGGAATAGAGTGTGTGTACAGAAAAAGTTTTAGTTGTCTTAGGGCTTTGTAGCTATCCTGGAGTGGTAGTAGCACTGTTTATCTTTAGGTTGGCATGTAGCGCATCAATAAGAGCTCAAATGGTCTCTCTCAGCCTGGGAGTTATGGACTTCTCAGGGGCAATCTCATGCTGTAATGATTTGTGAGATTCTTCATCAGATATAGCTTTTGCAAATGAAGGTTTAGAGGCAGGCAGCAGGCAGGTCATATAATGATTCTGCAACAGAAGGCATTGAAGTATGTTTATGTCCTCTGTAGTGGGACTCACCAATAAAAATAGCAATTTGGCCAATACAACTCTACATAACTATGATGAAATCCTCCCGGGTTAAAGCCATGGAAGGAGCCACACCTGACAGAGCTAGGGGGATTTTGAGAAATGTAAAAAGTCAAACAGGGAACAATGTTCCAGGCTGTCAGTGTCAGGTCTTTGAGAGGTAAAACTGCAGGCCATTCTAGAACTGTTAGTGGTTCATGAGACAGAGGCTGTAATACAAGGTAAAACCTTGAGAACTCACGAACTGACTGCTGGAAGCAGGGGAGGTTCAAGAGGCCCAAAGTGACCAGTACACTGTAGATGACAGGAAGTAGTAACTGAGGTGGGGCCGTGTGTCTCTTGCGATTAGGAACATTGGGAGGTAGGTGCTACCTCATGCTGAATGGCCCTAAAGAGTGCATGTGTGTATGATACGCCACTAATGCAGAGTTCAATTCCTCAGCATTGATGGAAAAAAGGGTATAAATCATGGCACCCAACAGACATCTATACCTGTGGGTACCAACAGACTTCAGTTGGTAATCATTAACAGGGTAATGACTGATTTCCCATGACTTATATGCTTTGGTTAATCACTATTGTTCCTTGTTCCTTTTTTATTATTTAAAAAAACAAATTCAGGCAATGGACATATGCTTTATTGTTAGAAAAAGCAATTGTGTACTGAACCACCAGGAGGTCACTGGGCTGTTGTGACCATATTTATTTCCCAAGATGATGGATCACCAAACCAGTTATGATAAACTACAATATTCATTGTTCCAGACTGCTAATTATGCTTAAAAAAATATTGAATTAAAGTGACACTAAATTCAGAAGTTAAACTAAAAATGCATTCAAGTACCTTAACTATTAACAAAAATGTCTCTTATTTGTGTATCACTCGGCTGTAGATCCTCAAATCATCTCTGAATTCATGCTGACACTGTCCTTCCTTCTGGAGGTTGGCTACTTTTGTTCCCCAAGGTCCCTCTTAAGGAAGAGGGCTTGCTGTGATTCATTTGCGCTGGGAAGATTTTTAATTTCTATTTTTCCAACCTGTCAGAGCCAGAATTTCTGTGACTGTCCTCTAACTTACCTGCATGAATTAGTCAACAGTAATTTGAAATGTATGAACATTTTCAGAGTGGTTATCCTGGTAAAATATTTTACGCGGGTCTCACAGCCTCTTCTGTGGTTCAGGCATTAGCAATATTTTAAACTAAATGTGACATTAAAGTCAAAACATTTTTCTCCCCCCCGCTCATGCTGGTGTATGCACTTACCTTAACCAGTTGACATCGGCGGTGTTAAACCCCCTTCCCATCCAGGCCATTTTTCTGTATTCAGCGCTGCGGTACTTTGACTGACATTTATTCCGTCATGCAGCGCTGTACTGAAATTAATTTTATACCCTTTTTTGGGGACAGATAGAGCTTTCTTTTGGTGGTATTTATCCACCACTGGAGTTTTTATTTTTTTTACTATATTACGGAAAAATTACCGAAATGTAAAAAAAAAACAGTTTCCCCTATAATAAGGTGCTGATCTCGGATCCAGAGCTGACTGCTGCGTCTTCTGTGTCCCACGGAGTCTGTGCAGGTGCATGCTGCTGGGCTGCCTGCATTGACTTACCTTGTGTCTCTCCTCGTCTCTCGGCCGAAGATCTGTACTGTGCATGCGGCTGCCCCATGATCGTTTGCGGCTGCCAGAGAATCTTCAGATCTTGGGACGGCAGCGTGCGGCGGAGACACAGGCAAGTTTAAACCTGTTTGGTAACTTTTTTATGTTTTTGCATATATCTACTGCTTTCAAGCAGTAGATATATGCAAAAACATAAAAGAGCCCCATAATACATAGTACATAGTATCAGGTTAGTCACAATTTGCAAAAGCTAACATTTTTTTCCATAGATGGGCGTAATAGCACATAACAACTGGCCAAAGTACATAGTCATAGTGTATACAATAAACGATAAAGAGCAAATTCAGAAGATTTGTCTCTAGGTTCAATATGCTATTCATTTATTTTTTAGCATCAGGTGTTCCCTTTTCTGTGTAACACTAGCAGGCTGACAGAGTTGGCAAGCAAAATATGAATTACAAATAAGGCAGTATTTATCATAATTTAATGCCTACTTAGCAAGCTTGGGATCTGGAAGTTAAAACAAAATTTTCAAAGATGCCATTTGTCACTGTATACCTGCATGTTTCCTTGCAGATTCTTTGAATACTAATTAGCATTTTCCAAAGACTGCACATAATTCATTAACAGGTGTTGTTGTGCTTTTTAATTGATATTAATGAGCCTATCTTTAAGGTTCTAAGCACTATTAAATTCGTACATTAGTATAAACTATAGGCTAAATACTAATTACTAAAACAATTATTGACCACAAAGTTACAAATATAATTTTACAGTATGTTACCAATTCACCATTCAGAGTTTTCATTTGTGCTTAACATATCTTAATTTTAATAAGCTTAATGGTGATGAGCAAGTCTTCAAAAGAAAAAAATGTCCCATCTGAAAGCTAATTGAATCGGATGATTATTCTGCTAATTTTAAACTGATTTGATTAAATTCTAGAAAACTAAAAAACACACATTTAAAAAAACAAACATTTTTTGAGCACTGTGTTGTCAATATGACAGACATCAAACAACAGTTTGGGGAAAGCAGACAACAAATCACTGGCTGCATCTGGAAGCAATAGTTGAAACCAGCCTCTCCACACTTCTGGTTTATAGATCTATTTCTTTCTTATTAAATGAAGAATATGCTGTTTGTTTTTACTAAACATACATACACTAGTACTTTATGTACAATAACTATCTCAACCAATAGGCCACACCACTCTCTTACAACTGATGAGAAATTTACCACTCCATTTTCTGTAGGAAATTTTAATAGAGAAACTATTATTTATTGTGGGTATTTGCTATAAGCCTCCGAATATAGGGGAGGAGGGGGAAGCAAATCTACACTCCCAAATAGAAATAGCTGGGAGGGAGGGCAATGTAGTTGTGATGGGTGAATTCAATTACCCAGACATCAATTGGGCTAATGGTACCTCAGGATCGACAAAGGCGGGCCGATTTCTGAACTTGTTGCGAGACAATTTCTTGGAACAGATGGTGGAGGTTCCAACTAGGAAAAATGCCATCAGGGATTTAATAATTACTAACAATGGGGAATTAATAAAGGATATTGTAATTGGGGAGACACTGGGTAGTAGTGATCACAATGTGATTACTTTCAATATTAAATACAGGAAAGGAAAGAGGGCGGGACGGACAAGAACCCTTAATTTCAGAAGGGCAAACTTCGATAAGTTGCGCAAAGTAGTAGGGGAAATAAAATAGTATAACTCATTTCACAACCTAAACTCAGACCAAATGTGGGACTGCTTCAGGAACACATTACATATACTCTTGCTCTATTTTATATATTTTTCATAATCTTTTCAAAATCTTAAAAAATAATAATAATATTAAACAGAAAGCTCATCCATGCTTCTGTGTGTTTATTGTACTCATTACTGTCTAATAAGAAAGCCCTAGCACCATCTGTGCACTTGTTGACTGCCCCTGCAGTTTGAAGATCTAGGCAACAAAAGTAGGGTGTGTCTCTTCTCAGTCATTCAGCTTACTCACTCAACCGTTTGTTTGTGTAACATGATCTTGCTATTTGCAATAAACAGCTGAAACAATGGAGCTTCAGATTTGAAGTCACAACCTGTTGGTTGCAAAGGCTGGCTTGCTACAGATATATGAAAACATTATACCGTATATACTCGAGTATAAGCCGAGATTTTCAGCCCATTTTTTTGGGTGAAAAGTGCCCCCCTCGGCTTATACTACCTTGTTTTTAGTCAGCAAAAGAACTGCAAAACACAGCGGGAGGGATTTATCAAAACTGGAGCAGACAGAATCTAGATCAGTTGCCCATAGTAACCAATCAGCTCCTCTTATTTCTATTGTTAAGCTTTTAAAAGTTAAGCTTTTTGTTATTGATTGCCCATGACCTGCTAGAAGATTCTAGCAGGTGTCGGCCAATAGGAAACAGTTGGGCGGAGCTAGCTGTCACTGCTAGCTGCACCCAATTGTTTTTTATTATAATTTTTTTCTTTTTTCAAAACATCTTTATTTATCTTTTTAAATTTAATATATATTTAATTTTTTTCACATTTTCGCCGGCATTCGGCTATTCACTCACTGACGTTTGGGGGCCTATGAGAATAGGGGCGAACAGCAGCGAGTGAGCTGCTGGAGCTTCGGCTCAGCCAAACATGCCGAGCATGTTCAGCTGACCGAAGTGCAGCCGATGTACGGCTGAAGTCAGCCATACTGAGCCGGTGTAAATAGCCGAACGTAGTTCGGCTCACTTCACTTTGGCTGGGTTATTCGCTCGGCTGCCTTCAACAGCTTTGTGAGTAACCCCCTAGGTGTACATTCCTTTATTATCAGGAATTTGCCAACTGTGCTTCCAGAACTGATGGTATAGAGCAGTGGTTCTCAACCTGTGTGTTTTTATTTTTTTAAGATCCAACCAGTCTCCCTACCTTACAAGAACTGGAGTGGATCCTCAGCCTGGGGTCCAGTGTGGGCTGCTGTGCTGTGACAGAGCTCCATCCATGTGTGTATTGCTTGTACAACCCCCTTGCGTGCCCTGAAGTGAAGCCAGGCGCCAGAACGTGACATCACTCCGGTCCAGGCACCTCTACAGGACATGCGAGGAAGCTGTAGACAAGGCAGATATGGACTGAGCTCCCTTGCAGCCAAAGCTCTACCCAACCCCACCTTAAGCTGACACTCAGCGCCGGGCAGCATATGAATGGCTGCTTGGCACGAGAACTAACAGTGCTGCGCTAGGGGGAGGCTGAGAAGCCTCTCACCTAGAAAAGTGGAAGACAGCGATGACCCACTGAACACGCGGTCACAACCAACTTTTGGGTCATGGCCCACCAGTTGAGAACCAAGGGTATAGAGCACAGATGCAGCCTAAACACAGTAATGTAAACCCACTTGTATACCATCAATGTTTACTGTACCTCATGCCAGACATGACAGGAGCCCTGCTGACATCCATCACCCTTTAATCATGTCCATGCACAAATGCTGCTTTTTATTTTCCTTGCACGTTACTGGGTACTCCTGATAATAAAGGAATATACACCTAGTTTTATTAATTCATATATAAGTGAAGATATCTAAATATCTTCAACTTTAAGAGGGCATATTGAGGGAATTCATCAAAACTGGAGCAGCCAGAAATAGGAGCAGATGCCTAAGTGAACCAATATCAACCGCTGCATTATATAGGAAATAGAAGAGAAGTCAATATACGTCAGGAAAATGCTATCAAATGCAAAGGATATTTGTTCTCTTTGCTTGATATTAACTTTCATATTATAGAATATGGTGACACATTCCACGCTGGGTAACATTTCACCTTTACCACGTCTCATATAAAAATTAGTAACCGCAATCAACTGTCACCTAATTTCAACTGTCATTTTTTTGTAACAAATTAAGCCAAATAACTGTCCTTTTACTGTAAATATTGCCCTTGTACTCTTTTTCAAAACATTTCTTACCTGTTAGTTTATCTTTTTCCTTAGGAATGTTTATATAGCACAGGTGTGTATTTTTATAATTTAAGCCACATATTTTTTTCCTTCTGGTTTTATATTTGCCCCCTTCTCCTCCCAGCATATTTTTTCTACTCTTAATGTTTGAATTAAATATATAATGAAAATATTAAAATAAATTGTCATACATCCAGTACAGGGTATTTATATTATGACTACATGGGTATTTAATATCACATTCATCTAAGCTGTAATTGTAGCTTGTGAGAATAAAAGTAGCTTTAGGTATACAGAGAATGGCAGGGATTGTAGACAGGCACCCTGCATAATAAATAGTCCCTAAAGCTTATACAGTAGTCAGACAGGCATGAGTCACGTTCATTATTCATTAAGGCAACTTCTAAAAATGTCATAATTCTCATATGAGCAGGAAGGGAAGTCTGGCTGTGCTGGCCTCTTCTATCACACGCTCTGTGCTACTGTGATGTTCGTGTCTGGCTATTTAGAACCTGCATTTAATGCGGCAGGAGGCACTGTTACTGGCAGAAAAATAATTTTCTCAGTACATATACATTTTTATTGAGCATTTACCAGCTTTCTGGCAGTAGACCTAATACTCTTAAATAACTGTTGTCCTATTAATACACCCTTTCTTTTTTTATTAACTTGTGAACAGGCTCACTCAGAGAACATAACAGCGCAACAAGCCATTTTTAAGCCATTATAAAAGATATACACTCTACTATTTTACCTTTCCTCTTCCCACTGCATTAGAGAGTGCACTGTGAATCATAGGAGTCCTGTGTACTTAACATTAACAAGCTCAGAGACGTCTTGATTTGTCTGTATTAGAAGTTAGTAAAGTTCTAAGCAATTTGAACATTCATTGTATACAGTATATATGTCTATCAGTAACTTTATTTTATTATTGAATAATGTTCTGCATTTAATTATGAGTCATACTATACACTTCCACGAATCTGCTTAGTTGTACACTCTACTTTTTATCCTTTCCTCCTCCCACCACATTAGGGAGAGCATTGTAAATCATAGGAGTGTGTACGCAACAGTAACAAGCTCAGAGACATCTTCAGTTGTCTGTATTAGAAGTAAGAAAAGTTCTAAGCAATATGATCATTGATGTTATATATACATATAAGAGTAACATTATTTTATTATTGAATAATATTCTATATGTAATAGTGAATCATATTATACAATTCTACGAATTTGGTTGTTTTACTGTTCCTAGAATTCCAAACCCTTACAAAGATATGCAATTATTAGTAATAACCCTATACACCTCAATGGGGAAGAACACATAGGAAAGTACGCTTTGAGAAGGTTGCACGCATCACACATGAGAAATAACTTGCACTATCAATTATTATTATTATTATACAGGATTTATATAGCGCCAACAGTTTGCGCAGCGCTTTACAATATAAGGAAGACATTACAATCACTCTAATGAACTCTTGGAGGCGAGCATGGGAGGAGTTGATGAGGGAGCTGGAAAGCAGGAGGTCTTGTGAAGAGCGGAGGGAACAGTTAGGTAGATACTTTGAGACAAGGTTTGAGATATAGCCCGGGGCAGAGTTGTGGATGGCTTTGTAAGTGGTTGTTAATATTTTGTAATAATAATTATGAGGGCTGTTAGTTAGAAACAGCATGTGCATTATATTCCAGATCAAGAAACATTATTATAATACAGAGTTTATGTAGTAGCAAGCGTTTGCACAACCCTTTACAAAAATAAAGGGAGACAGTACAGTTACAATACAATTCCATACATGAGAATTAGGAGGGCTCTGCTTGTGAAAGCTTACAATCTACACTTTATAATTGTACTGGCATGCCAAAAAACAAAGTAAAAAAAAACTCAAACAGAAAGGGAGAGATCCAATTTCACACAACATGCATATGCTGAATGATTTCAACAACAGAGATGAGCAAATTTCAAAAAAATGTGCTCTGCCATTAGTCTGCACAGTTTACTGCCTCTGCCATTCTATCTGCTGGGTTGAATCTGCTTTTTTATTTATTTTTTAATCATGCTTATAACATCCCATGAGAACTCGAATAAATAGTGATTTAGACATAATTCAGAGAAAAGCTTCCCTAATGTTAACCCAACAGGGGTTAAGAGAATCCAGCACAGGAATATAAAGAGAGACAAATTCATGTTTTTTTAACCCTTAGCTATAGGAAAGCAGTGATGGGTGCACACAACTATTGTTCCTTGTCTATGGAATATAATTCAGTTCTAAGGATGAGCATGTACCATGTAGCTTCATTTAGAATGCTTTAAACTATAAACAAGATGCACTTCTGCTCTGAAGTGCATATTAAAAAAGCCAATGTGAACAGTTTGGCTTCCTAAAGCCAACAAAAGTCATACACTACATAATAACAATTAATATTATAGGTTACCTGCAGACAGGCTGGAGCTCTCCCCTGGGGCTTATTCACATCAACTGCAACCAATTGCCAGCCTCCGGCTGCATCTTCATGGAACATCTTGTGAGAAAAACATAAGCTGGCATTAATGCATATGTATGAACTGTACACTGAAAATAAAATGTTTATATATTTAAAAAAAGAACTTTACTTTTAAAAATAATAATAGAATATATAATTGCTACCCAAACCATAAAGTGAAATAGTTTGATACATAAGTGTATTCATAACAGATTACATTGTATTGTTTGTATTCTGTGTACATTGCAACTTTTCACTTCTGAATTTCCTGCCGGCTGTGACCCCCGAAAACGAAACTAAAAGTCAGATGCCGGCATCTGACTTTTAGTTTCGTTTTTGGGCCGCGTACAGCAGAGGACGCCGCGGGCTCGCAGGGACAAGGTAAGTGACACTTTGTGCATTCCTGAGTCTGGCTCGGGGTTACCGCTCCCGGTATTGAAAATTAACCCCGAGCCAGACTCGGGAATACCGCCAGGGAGGTTAAAGGAGAACTATGAGGTGAGTGCTTTTCACTCACCTCATAGTTCTAGCCGACCTGTGACAATGAGACTGTCACAGGTCGGCTTAGTAGATCGGGAGGTGAGCGAACACATACCGGCGTTTGCTCACCTCTCGAACCAAAGAGCCGTGACAGGGGAGGGGCTGGATTCCCCCCTCCCCGCTCCGATCTGCCAGCGCTGACTGGCAGAATGGACGGGGGAGGGGGCGGGTACAGCTGGCTCTGCCTCTAGATAGGCAGAGCCAGCTGTCAGTGACAGCTATTCTGCAAAAAGGGATTTTTAAAATATAATCCTTGCAATGCACATAGATTACCCAGAGAAAATAGTTTTTTCTTAACAAAAAGTGGAGTTACTCTTTAAATAGATGGTACATTCTACAAAAGAACATTTTAGCAGTGATGTTATTTCTTTCATTACTTTTCTCCCATTCAGCTGTAACTGAGCACTTTGTAGCTTTATTTTCCCTGTGGAGACAGTTCCTGGCTATACCAGTGTCTAACCATGCAGCTTAAGCTATAAAAAGTGTGATACAGTTTTCTAAGCCCAAAATTGATGTGTAGTAAAATACCACTTCTTGAAACATACTCAGCTATTTGCCTTAGCTTAAATAGTTTTTCAACCCACACAATGTCTGAAATTAAATATAGTCAGCGCTATCAGCCTGATGTCTATTTTACCTGGCCTAAAAAATGTGACAATGTGTAAATAAACATGTAAAAGAGGATAATATATCTACTAATAATAAGAAAAAAATGTGCCCCAGTGTCTATACAGGGAAAAGACAATTTTTGCTGGTGATGCCTAAAGGCACAGGTCTACTGTATCTAAAGGTAAACCCACCCCTGACTTACAGAATTGTCCTGTAATGCCCTAAATACATTAGATATTAGTTAGATATAAACAATGAAAGCGAATCTAAAGCGCCAAACGTTGACCAACAAATGAAGGATAATTGCAGGCGAGGATTACTAGGGGTGCTGCCCCAATTTAGCCTGGGAAGCTGCAACACTATGGGAGAATGGGTGTCATCCAGGCTTGCCTACTATACGTTTACCTTGATTCACTTTTGTGAGTATGTTTTTATTGTTACTCCAATTTATATCATTAAAAACAATCTACACTAGGGTGGGCGCCCTTCTCTTTTGTTTTCTCCCATTAGTTAGATATATACTGGGGGGGGATTGTGATCTGTCAAATTAGTTCAATATTGAGCACTAGTTACCTCATCTCTACTACATGGTAACATCATAGGATAACAAAGATACTATTTGACAGGAAGAAACCCTTAACAGTAATTTTCTACTTATGTTTCATCCTACCAAGATTCATAGAAGTTTGTTTTGCTGGCATTAACATGGCTATAAGCTTTACAATAAATCAGATGTGTAAGGCTAAACTAAATTGACACATATGACCACGAGGGACCGTGTTTCAGATCATTTGACCTTAAGCAAATGTCTTGCTGAGCAAAATCTGACATGTTGCAAAAAGCATTTCACCCACTGTGTGCCTTGAAAAGATCTTTTCAATTTTCCTTCATAGCTACCCTCGAGCATGAGCTGGAACATAGAGCTGCCTCCCTGGCTGCTCTGTGTCCTGAGGCTTAGGTATTAGAATTCAACACAAGAAAACTCTTCCTAGACAAGGAGAAATGACATGATAGTTTATCTACAAAAGGTGACATTATTATTATGCCTTTCTCATGGTAACTGACCTAAAAGATTGTATGTCCTTCTGTCCTTTTGAAAAAGGAATGCCAGTCTTAATTTGTTTATGAAAAAACAAAACACAAGTGAATAAACTGATATTAGACATAGCTAAGCCTTTTCAGTACCCTAACCTACATCTTTCTCGTTGGGCCTGATGTATGACATCATCAGAGGAAAGATCTTAGACAAATCCTAACATTAATCTGATTCAATCTTTTCCACCTGTCATTCTGCAGTAATGATTGAAATTGAAACTGCAGGGACATATGGGAGCTGCCATTAATGAGGAAATCAGAGGGGCAATGGTCACCTTAATCTGACAATTGCTACCTTATCAACTGTCTGATCTCACACTCTGCCTTCCATTCCTAGGAGTGGAAGCAGATGACAGTCAGCCACTGTCAGATTTCAGGTTACCTCTGACCTCTAGACACTAAAGCTTATGTGTTGGCTAAATAAAATGGAGATACAGTATATATATAATCCCTAGTTAAGTCTACACAATTTTATAATAAAATGCTGACTTTCTAGATTCCTGCATAGGCCTAGTTGACACGTTATTTTTTATTTTGCCAGAGGCATATTATTCCCTCATTTTTATACTATTAATTAAAATAACTGTCAGAAAAAATTATATCTGTCAATAAGATACCTGCCAAAGCCTCACAGCTACTCCCTAGGCTGATCTGCCAAATTACAACAGTTTCTTGTAACAACAAAATGTGCCTGCTCCCTCAAGCCCCCCCACCCTATCTAGTGCTATTGGTCCATCATTATGATTGGCTGCCTCACTGAACAATAGGCCCCTACACAAAGCAGGATGGGATGGGCAAGCTTTGACAAAACTAGCAAGTATAGGAATCTTTGCAGATCAGAACAATCCATTATTTGGGCATAGGAGCAAGCAGTGCAGGCTGCCAATTTTTCTGTGCATTTAAGTACTGTAGTTAGTACAGCCCATTGCTACAGTACATACAATTGACCCAGACATTATAGAACTAAGAATTTTGTGTCTAAATGCTGAAATAAGTGGAATTGTCATGTGCAGTAACCAAATGTTAGTTATTTTTTTCAGTGTGGAGTAGAAAATAAAAAAAAGATTTGTGCTACTGCAACATCAGAAAAGCAGCACATACTAAAATCAGGATTATCTTTAATCCTTCACGGGTAGTACGGCATCAGAATATAAGGTAGTTAAGGTGTTTAGGGCAAAACTTTGATTCTTAATCCTAACTGCTATGATTAGAAACCTGGAAATTGGTCTCAAATGCATCCGGGAGTGGTGTTAATTCTTTGCGAATTTGGACATCTGGAGAGCATCTGTCATGCGCTGCTCCTTGTGAGTGTTACAGTGCTGGGGGCTGAATGGTTCATACGCCTTATATTCTATTTAACAATTAGCTGTAACTTAGACTTCATTCCACATAATACTTCTCACCAGCTGACAATATTTTGTTGTAAGTGTTTTTAAATAATCCACAGAATTATACAAATCTTTTCTATTATTTATTATATTATTAAAATCTATTTTAAACTCTTCTTATATATCTTTTTTCGCTAACTTTATACAATATTTGTTTTTAAAATTAACTTATAATACAGGACATAGGTTTCCTAGAGCGCTATGGGTTATCAAAAGAGACAGCGCAGCAGAGCAGCTGGTTTGCCGTTCCCTTTGTCTTATAGAAAACTATAAGACAAAGGAAAATTATCACTGCGGTGATAATTCCTTTCAGTATGAAGTTGGCTTCTTTCCTCACAGCTTAGTATCAGTGTGAAAAAATAGACTAGGCCTCTACCTGCTGGATGGATAGAAGACTACAGAATATAAATAGAGATTTCATTTTTACTTGACTAAAAAAAAGGAAAATTATTTTTAAACATTTTATTGTAAACATTTTTTTTTTTTTTTTTCTGACAATATTAAACTGAAAAAGAAAATATTCATAGATTTATACAACCAATTCTGACATTTGTAGATAGAAATGTGGACAAACTTGTTGGAACCCTTACAGGTTATTGAAACAATTACTTATTCCTCCTGAAAATATATTAAATTAAAAGCAATTGTTTTGTACTGTTGAAAATAAAAGCTGGCACACAGCGGTTTGTGCTGGCTTTTCTATGCCTTACTGCTTTGATCCCAGGAAAAGGGGCTTCAGCTGAGCATTGCTGTGGTTAGCGACAGGTGGTTTGTGAGGTGTATTTCCTCTCTGTGTACGCTAATTGTATCATATAGTCTTGGTGTCTTTGGTGTGTCATAGAGAAAAGCAAAAAAAAGTGTCAAAAGAGATAAATTATTACTTATTCTACAAAGATATTCTAAAATGTCTTGGACAGATTTGTTGCTACCTTTAGAAAAGATTTTAAATAATTGGATCACAGTAATATTTCAAAGTAACTGCTTCTTCTAATGTCTGCGAAAATAAGACTATATAGACTTGTATGTAAAAAATAAAGCCTATAAGGTAATAATGCTATATCTCCAAGAAGCTTGATGTTCCTCTGACTACAGTTGCAAATAGTATTAAAAAGTTTACGGTGTATGTGAGTGTAGCCTCACCTCCCTGGATGTGGCCGTAAGGTGAAAATTGACACCAGGCTAAACAGAAGAATAGTGCAAACGGTAAACAAAGAGCCAAGGAAAACTTCCTATTAGATACAAGCTAAACTCTACTGAATATAAAGGTGCATCAGTGTCAAAATGCACATAGACTCAAAGGAAGAAGCTCCAGGAGGACTCTACTGTTGAAAGAAAAAACATAAAAAAACTAGACTGGAATTTGCTAAAATGTATATTGACCAGTGACAATGCTTCTAGGAGAATGTCCTTTGGACAGATGAGATAACACTTGAGATTTTTGGCAAGTTACATCAGCTTTATATTCACAGATGAAAAAATTAAGGTTTCAAAGAAAAGAACACAGTACCTACTGTAAAACATGGTAAAACATGGAAGAGGCTCTGTTATGTTTTGGACCTGCATTGCTCTGTCAGGAGTGGGGTGCCTTGAATCTGTGCAGGCAACTATTAAATCTTCCGATTATCAAGGAATTCAGGCTTGAAACGTACTGCCTAGTGTCAGAAAACTCTGTGTCAGTCGCAGGTCATATGTCCCTCAACAGGATAATGACCCAAAACACACGGCTAAAAGCACTGAAGAATGGTTAAGAATAAAGTCATGATTTATTTCTAAATGGCATTCTGTGAACCCTGATGTGAATCCTATTATACATTTATTGAAAGAGCTGAAACATGCTGTCTAAAGAAGGCACCCTTCAAACTTTAGACAGCTGGAGCAGTTTGCTTAAGAAGAGTAGGCCAAAGTATATGTTGGCAGGTAGGTGCAGACGTCTCATTGAGAGCTACATAACATAAGTGGCTTGTTTGCAGTGATCTCCTCTGAAGGTTGTGCAACAAAATATTACGTTAAGGGTCCCATCTATTTTGTCCATGCCATTTTCACTTGTTTTATTATTTAACATAGTCTGTTGAATCAAAAGTCTAAATCAAAGTCTGATTTTTGTTAAATATAGAATAAACAAAGATGGATGTCAATTTCTTTTGTCAGTTTAAAGTTATAATAGAGAAAACTGTGGGTTTTTCTTTATCATGGAAAGGTGCAACAAATTTGTCCACGTCTGTATCTAAGCTTTTACTGCTACGGTCATCACCATAAGCCCTGATGGACTCCACAGTCACTCTATAATGAAGATATCCAGAAAAAGACTTCCAGGAATGACATAGCTATCAAACAATACATAAAACACTCATTTTTATTCATATATCATTTTAACATTTCCCTGTCAGGTAACACAATACGGGGAGGACATGTGTATATATAATTTCTATATTTATATGCCTGCATTTTTTAACTTTAATTACAGTGTATGTGTATTGTTATGGGGCATTCTTTGTACTACAAACATGGTCAATTTCTCAATGCATTCAGGGTTCTTCTAAGATAGAATGCCAATACATTTGGTGTTTTATATATTGTTTGATGCTTATGGCATTTATGGTAAGTCTTTTTCTTGATGTCTTTGAATAGTTTGTTTTCCTGCCAATACTGTGCCTTCTATAACAGAGGCACATACTGGAGATTTCCCCTGTAGCATCTCTTATGTCTACCCTTGTTGTTTTGCCCCTCCCAGTTTCTGCAGGAGCATCATTTCATTTCAGCAGGAAGGTATGGTCAGAAGGCTTTCTCTGAGAGAATGAAATTGTAAGTTCAAAACTGAATTCTTCTGCTTAATTTCGGTTACCGAAGATAAATAGTTATAGTTATTAACTAAACAGGTGACAACTGTTCGATCTGTACATAATTGCAATGCCTGTTTAATTGAAAGCATAATAAAGATTATTAGGTCACATCTGAATGAAAATAGGAACTACAAAAACAAAGGTTGCAAAGTAAAGTTAGTCCCTTGAATACAGATTAACTATATTTACCGTTGTGGTGGCAGTTGAAGTTGTGCTGCTTCGTGAACCCCACATCTGTTGAAACTGCACTCTAATTTCAGCAAAAGTCTCAATAATCACAGCAATGAAGACATTCTACAAAATATGAGTTGACATTGTTAAGGTGAGCTTTTATTTAATGCTAACAAAAATGATGAACACATTGCAAAAAAATCAATTAACAATCTATTGTACAATACCTTAACAAGCCAAGCAAGGAAGAAAATGAGGGTAATGAAATAGAAATATGAACGCCATCTGGGGAAACTGTCAATTGCTCTGTACATAAGGAAAACCCATCCCTCTTGAGATGCAGCTTCATATACAGTAAATATGCTGGTTCCTGTAAGAGAGAAGCAGGTCTTTAAAAAAATATGTAGATGTGGTATCCTAGGATACAATGTACTGATAGATAACCCTTTCACAGAAACTTCATCATGCAGTATGAGTCAGAACCAGGATAATGGTTTCAATGCACTGTTCCTACATATGAAGTGGAAGACAATACATTAAAAAAGTAAAGGCCAGAAGCAAATAGATATCTTGAAATATCTTGTAATACAAAGTATGAATTGAAGAAGAAAAAAAAAGTTGCTCGCTATGCAATGTAAAATACATACTTTTAATATTATTATATCCTTCCTTATATATAATTCCTAACAACTCAGTAAACATATATACTCAAATAAATGTATGCCAGCAATAATAATTTACCATTTGTTACTATTTTTAACATGCAATAAAATATACACCCCCTATTTACTGTCTGTATTTTGCCTTATGGTCTCCTGAAAAAATATTTTTTATTTCCTTATTTGTGTATTATTTTTCTTAAACCATAACAAGATACTTTTTGGTGACAGAAAATCAGGATATACTATTCTTACAACAAAGAAGGTTCAGATGCATTAAAGCGAAATAAAATTTAATGATATATTGAAAAATATGGGATGTATCACAATATAGGGGTCTATTCACGAAGCTGCCGAAGGATCTAGCCGTAGCTTCGGCCGAACCGTTCCTTCAGTAGAACCGAAGGGGAGCTGTACGTGGCCGAGCGGCTCAGTCGAGCCGAACGCATATACATCGGCTCGGCTGAGCTGCGCTGAAAGCCGAGGCTGGCCGACAGCCTGCTTCTGACAGCTGGGCGGAGCCAGCCGTGATCTTACGGCTGGCTCCGGCCACTTGCAGAGAGCTCAGCATCCCTGGTTACCTGCTAACCAGGGACACTGATCTCCAAACAGCTAACTCTCCCTGGCGCCCCGGGAGTCTCCTGCTTCCGGCCGCCAAGGAGAGAAACACTGCTGTGTCTTTTTTTCTTTATTCTGACACGGAGCGATGTCAGAATAGGAAAAAAAAAAAAATTCCCATTGAAATAAATTGCTACATTACTATTGGCTATTTTAACTTGCAATAGCCAATAGTAAACAAACTAGCATTGTACCCGCCCTCTGCTGCAGTTCTCCATCAGCAGAGGGCGGGTACAATACTAGTTTATTGTTGGCTATTGCAAATTGAAATAGCCAATAGTAATGTAGCAATGTATTTCAATGGGAATTGTTTTTTTTTTCTGACATCGCTCCGTGTCAGAATAAAGAAAAAAAAGAAACAGCAGTGTTTCTCTCCTTGGCGGCCGGGAAGCTTTATCCCATAATGTTCGGCGAACGCCAGAACATGCTATGTTCGAGTCGAACATAGGTTCGACTCGAACGTGCAGCCCATCCCTACTGCCTACGGCAGCTTAGTGAATAGACCCCATAGTTTAATTTTCATTTTTTTAAATCATGTATTTGATAATACCAGCCACCCTTCAGGGCTGGTGATCTGTCGACACTGAGAACTTATCGAGTTCTGCGACCGCCTGACTTCCGGTTTCATTACAACGAAGAAGTTTGCGCAAGAAACTTGTTCTGCACGAGCGCCAGCCAAGGCATTGCCCTATACACATACACCACAGCAATGAAGTAACAAAATGAACTAGGATCACAGTAATCCAGCATGTTATTAATCTAACGTGCCCCAATCAAGCGGTGGCCATATTGGTACAAACCATCCGGCGGCTGTACAGATCGCTTGTAAGTTAACAGCAATCGCCTGCTGTTAAAAGCGCTACCAAGAGCACGGCTGCTGAAGCAGCCTTGTTCTTGTTTTAACGACTTCTGCGGGCCGCCGTCTATTGACCTATTGCGGCCCTGAAGTGGTTAATACTCACCTGATCCCCGGAACCACCGACAAGTGCAGACTCCCATCTCTCACGCTGTCAGAATATGTGCTGTGTGCAGCTTCTGAGAAGATACGCTATTAGCATAGCGAGGAAGTCAGCTGCACATTTTGCATCGCTCCCGCTATGCTGATAGCGTATCTTCTCAGAAGCTGCACACAGCATGCCGGTTTAAGTA
>NW_017307715.1:178136-178491 GCF_000935625.1 Nanorana parkeri
CTCTGATTGCATCATCGCTTGCCTGCTGCCTGGGTATCGCACAGTGATGATGTGGCAACACCTGACTATATCAGTCTGCTCAGGATTCAGGTTCATTGCCCTTGCGTTTGTGCTCCAAGGTGCATCTCTGGCGATCTGAGTTAATTTGTGTGTTTCTGTGTATGATCCGGTCCGGGTGACGTTTCCTCTGGCTCTCGACCCCGCATCGGCTTGGACGACTACCCGCTTTGGACTTGACCCCGGCTTGGACGACTACCCGCTTTGGACGTGATCCCGGCTCGGCAGATGTACCCGCATTGAACTTGACCGGCTTGTTCCTGACCTCGCTGCTCCCTGATTAATGTTTATTTATGTT
>NW_017307715.1:179635-180524 GCF_000935625.1 Nanorana parkeri
TAACTATCTATCTTACCTATCTATCTATATTTGTACTGAGCCCTGATTGGCACAGTCTTGCACCTGCAAGACTGTAGCCAATTACCGTTTCGGACGGCGCAGTGCATTGTGGGATGTCCCGCGGTCGAACGCTTTATCCCATAATGTTCGGCGAACGCCAGAACATGCTATGTTCGAGTCGAACATAGGTTCGACTCGAACGTGCAGCCCATCCCTACTGCCTACGGCAGCTTAGTGAATAGACCCCATAGTTTAATTTTCATTTTTTTAAATCATGTATTTGATAATACCAGCCACCCTTCAGGGCTGGTGATCTGTCGACACTGAGAACTTATCGAGTTCTGCGACCGCCTGACTTCCGGTTTCATTACAACGAAGAAGTTTGCGCAAGAAACTTGTTCTGCACGAGCGCCAGCCAAGGCATTGCCCTATACACATACACCACAGCAATGAAGTAACAAAATGAACTAGGATCACAGTAATCCAGCATGTTATTAATCTAACGTGCCCCAATCAAGCGGTGGCCATATTGGTACAAACCATCCGGCGGCTGTACAGATCGCTTGTAAGTTAACAGCAATCGCCTGCTGTTAAAAGCGCTACCAAGAGCACGGCTGCTGAAGCAGCCTTGTTCTTGTTTTAACGACTTCTGCGGGCCGCCGTCTATTGACCTATTGCGGCCCTGAAGTGGTTAATACTCACCTGATCCCCGGAACCACCGACAAGTGCAGACTCCCATCTCTCACGCTGTCAGAATATGTGCTGTGTGCAGCTTCTGAGAAGATACGCTATTAGCATAGCGAGGAAGTCAGCTGCACATTTTGCATCGCTCCCGCTATGCTGATAGCGTATCTTCTCAGTAGCTGCACACAGCATGCCGGTTTAAGTA